>NC_051387.1:20790644-20800644 GCF_015228065.2 Penaeus monodon
TCTGGCATCGCCCTCACCGCCCAAATGTCGTCCTCATCTCGGTCAGCGTCTGCCACGTCCTCATCGACGTAGGGGGTAACTCATCTTCTTTTACCATGGCCCCGGGAGTACTTCCTGGCCATGGGGGCCCACAGCGGTGCGCCAAGCCTCGAGGAAGTCAGGCCGGCCCCCCCACCAACCAAATCCTCGCTCCCGAGACTTTCTGGAAGCCCCACTTCCACAAGTGCCCAGCTTGCCCCCAGCTGGCACCTTCGGCCTTACGGAAGTTGGTCCCCCAACACTGAAACTAACCCCCCCCCTGGTCCAACAAGGCTCCGCCCAACCGCCCCCATGCCAGCTGCGGTTTTGGATGGGCCCCAGAGGCCCTCTACTCCACGATCATTCTTGCAGTCGACACCGGATTTGACCTGCCCGGGGGGAAAGGTGCAGTGCTCAGTTGTAATACCTCTGCACAGCCAAACTTGGAAGAAGGGACCTCTTCACCGTGCACCTCACAGCTTCCGCCCAAGGTCGACACACCCCTTTACTCGCGTCAGGTAGTCAACCCCAGCAAGCAGTGCTCGTCCAGATCGGCCACATACCCCGGCACCCGCTGCCCCGTGCTGCCCACGCCAATACGGCCTCCACTCCCCCTTGAGCGACAAATGCCCCGTGACACCACACAGTTCGGGGGCGTTGGAAGTCGAAAAGGGCCAACATCAGCCGACTAGGGTTTTCACCCCCAAATGTCAGGCGCAGGTTCCCATCTATTGAGCCCCCACCTGCATCATGGGGTTTCGAGGGAGCTTCCCCAAAGTCGGGGCCCGGGAAAACGAGGAGGCGGGGTTTTTGGGCCCCCTTTCTCCAGGTTTTCCCCCTGCCCCATTTCTTCCCTTGGACATGCATGGATGGTGCCCATACCCCCCACAGCCTTGCAACACTGCGGGAAAGGCATCAAAACCATCGGTTGAGGGGAGTGTTCTCGCTCCCTCTGACAGGGAACGTCGTGCCCTACCTCTCGCACCCCCAAACCAACCCTTTGGAAGTTCTCGGGTCCCCGTTTTCAAGCTATTTTCCCACTTTACCCTTTCCCGGGCCCCCGGAGGCACGGGGGGGTGAGCAGCTGGCCCTGGGCTACTGTGCCTTCGGAAGGCTCGAACTCCGGGGCCCTCGCCAGCGCCCCGCAGGTCCCCGGGGTTGCCTGTTACGTAGTTTTGCGTGCTGGTCCTGTAAAGCGTCAAAAAAGAAACAGGGGCCAGGCCCCACGATCATCTCTTCCCGCAGCCGCAGGGTACGACCTTTTCCCAGACTCCACATTTTGGGGCCAGGGGGGACAGTGTCCGCCACGTCAGAGCCCGCTTCTTAAGTGGCCCGATATACCTGGGCCCTGGGGGTGGTCCCCAAAAACGGCGTTTAAAACCCTCTGCCACGCTGGTGAAAAGAGGCCTTTTGGGGATGGGGGAATGCCCCAACATTCCCCCGGGGGGCCCCCTTAGCGCTGTTACCAGCTGCAGGTTTTTCTTCCTGGCCCCACCCCTGGGCAATGCCAGCATATCAAATTGGGCAACATAGCCCCCCAGGCCCCCTTTCCCGTCGTCTCAGCGGTTTAGCCTCACAGAATTTTGGAGGCCGAGGGGCTGCAGGGTGGAGAACGTGGCCGGAACTAACACACCTGGGGGGGGGGAAAGGGGGTGAGGGAGCAACGAGGGGGGTTTTGCCCGGGTCCGAGTTTCCCCCACCTATCCCCAAGGGAGGGTTCCGATGGGTCCCCCCCTTCTGCAGCGACCACTGGCTCCGCACGAGCTGCGAGGCCCGGGGGGTTTTCCTGCCACGGCCCCCGGGCAGCCCCCAGAAAATTTGACACCTGAAATCTGTTGCCAGAACCTTCTCCCTTCTCGCTTGCAACGTTACTACCTGTGAGCCCCCTTTTTCCTCCTTCACTTCCCCCCTCGGGCCCCTAAACCCTCCCCCTTTAGAGTTGCCCCTCCTCCATCATTTCACTTTCACGCTGTTGCGGGCTTGTCGGTGTACTGCAGTTTCCATCTTCACAGATGCGAGTTTGCTCGTACCCCTCAACAATTTGGGCAGAACTTTCCCTGCCCCTTCCCGCATCTCGACGAGATGGGCGCCTGTCGGTGCCCTCTGTGCTGCTCTTCTGCCCTTGTGCCCTTTCCTCCCCCATACTGGCCATATGGCAGTGATCAGGTCCCTCGGCTCGGGTTCACCCCACCGTGCCTGCCTCAGTATAGCCCCTCTCCCTAGGCTGCCCCCCATCTTTGGACGAATGATAAATCGGCGCTCTCACTGATCAAATATCACAAATCCCCCTCCCGACACATTTGTTTTCGCCGACCGCCCCGTCTCCTGCCCCCAACACAAGGGGGTAGCAGACGGCGTGTTTTATACAGGGTCTGAAAAGAAAAAGCTCCAAAAGGGACGAAACACAAGTCCAAACACCAGGAGAGCAACGCCCAAAGGGGGAGGCAGGGGACGAAAACACAAAAAGACAGTCGTTCCTTTTTTTACACAAGTTATTACCCGTAACTTTTTAAGGCACAATACAGGGGGAAACCCGCAGGCACACAGCACAATACAGCTTATAAAAAAGGGCAACACAAAGGTCACAAGGGCACACACGAGGGTTTTACAGGAGCAGCACCCAAACCCCGTCTCCGGCTTGTTCCTCGTCATATCCAGCTGCGACAGTTTTTCCCCGGCCCTTTATGTAAAACATGTTTGCACAGAGACAAAGACCCACTGGCGTAGCAATATTATATATATTTAATATATTATTATTATATATATATATATGTGTGTGTGTGTGTTGCGTAATATATTCTATGTTGAGTATCACTTTTTCAGGTCTGTGCCTGCTTTTTGGGCCCTTTTTTGGTATTAATACATGTTTTTGACCCAAAAACACCCGTCCGTTTTTGGGGTTGGGAAAACTGAGTCCTTTCGGGGGATGGCAGGGGCATGCAACATTTTTGAATTCGTAACACCCGCAGAAGTCGGGGAGGCAATTGAATTTTCAGTTATCTCTCAAGATGAGCTGGATTTGTGAGCTGGGAAATTTGGAATTTTTCACTGTGAAACGGTTTCTGTGAATTTTTATATTTAAATTTTACTTGTAAGAGACTCTGCTTTTACTTTCAAAGATACCCCCATTTATAAATTCTTCTTTTCATGAGAGGAGTTTTGTTTCAAAGGGCGAATTGAAGACTAAAAAAACTTGACCGGAATTTTCGAAAAAACCCCTGTTTGAATGGAGAGGCAGAATACAAATACCCTTGGGGGGATGCCCAATTTTGCAGGTTACAGAAACCCGAAGAAAAGGGGTGTGGGAGTGACTGAAGCCACTTGTTTGGGAAAGTCCATGGTTTCAGTGTAATATTGCAAGACATTTTACTTGTATTAAAATGGTCAGTATACATAACATGCACCGCCCTAGTATTTTCAAGGAATCAGAGTTGACTAATTTTGAAGTTTTTACAAATTTAGGGCCCGAGGGTCATTCTTTGGGGCCCCTAAAAAACAAGGGTTGGCATATGAGAAAAAAACTTTAATTGTTTCTGTTACAAATAATATTTATATAAATACCCCATTTTGGGGTCAAACCAAAAAGAAAAACAACTAAAAAAGAATGAGGGGTTAAATTTTAATGACAGCACCTATTTATGCTCAAATCCAGGGGGATAAACATGTAAACATAGTTTGTTGAAATTCCCATAACTAACAGCAAATGGGGGTCTTTTTCCCCCATGGAAAATGTGGACCTAAATGTGTATTAACGACGGCCCCCCAAAAAACGTGTCCTCCCTGCTATACTTAACAGTATGCACTTGTAATTATAAAGAGCTCTTAAAACTCTTTTTCCCAAAGCATAGAATGCTACACTGATGGATCCTTGTGTCTGGGGGAAACAGGGTGCGCTTTTGTTTTATATAAAAAAAAAAATATTTTGCAGCACCCGCTGTTCTGTTCTGGAAGGGTACTTTGGGAGCACTATGCAAACTGATTTGGGAAAAATTGCAAAAAAACACCAAAAAGTGTAGGCAAAGAACGAGGCCATGATATATTTTTGTGTAGATTCCAAAGCAGTTTGGAATCCCTAGCATGATCATGCTGATCGCCAGCAAATCAGCAAGTGACAAGCAAATGGGATATGATCTTGTGGTCCTCTTTCTAGGTTTTAACATATTAAAGCTTCTTTTAAAAAAGATTTATGGTTTATTAATTTTAATGCCCTGGGAAAATTGTAGCATAAAGCACTGACCGGCTACGCAAAATTTATTTTTCAGGTTAAAATAAAACAAGAAAAAAGACAGTGAATATGTGACGAAGAATCAGGGTATAGATTTAAAAAGAGGTCGACAGTTTGTAAGTCGAAAAAACTAAGCGTGAAAATGTGTAATGAAGAATATAAGAACACTTGTACATTATATTCAGAGTGGTGTTTTAAACCTTCGACAACCCCAGCATGAAGTACGGAAAACTATGAACATTTCATATTTTCCGGTCTTACAAGATATATTTATATTCTGAGTCTTTGAAAATATACTAATTTTTTATCCTAAATTTTTAAAGGTATCACATGGCCCCTATCAAATGTACCAGGCCTTTCCACGCCCCAAGCGTACGCCGTCGTGCGTGAGTAGATACTGTATAAGCTCCTTTCCTTAACTGATTTAGTATTATCATAAAATGTAATCCTAAAATTAAAATGTAATACCATTATTTAAGTTTGACCAAACAAAATTACATACCCCAGCTTTCCACGCCTGAGCAGTTGCCAGGATGGTGACAAAAAATAAGAGTGCAGAAAGTGATTATTATCATTATCTCATTTTTTTGCTGCACTATCAAAGTTATTTTTTGATATGATGATGACATTTTTGTTGTTTCTCTTTCTATTAGTATTTCATGATCTTCATTTTTCATCATCTAGCATCTCATTGCCCTTATCGAAACATAATCTATTTTCACACTACTGGTATTCATTTTCCGACGTATACGTACATTCTCGCTAAATGAATCCGTTAAATTTAAGTTAGCACTCGGCCCCTGCGGAGTTACCCACTCTTTTATGGCCCCGTTCCCCCTTTTTCTTTTTCCCCATGGATACTCACTCTCCTCATTCGCCTCAGTATCCCTTTTCCCCCTCGCCTGAAATACGTTAGAAGGGGAGAGAAAGGGGGAAAAGGAGGGGAGGGAGGGAATAATAAAATAAAATAATAATAATAAAAAGAGAGAGAGAGAGAGAGAGAGGAGAGAGAGAGAGAGAGAGGGGGGGGGAGAAACGAGAGGCTCAAAGCCATTTATTCATAAAAGAATATGTAAAGTCAGCAGATATCTATATCAGAAAAAGTGTCTTTTTCATATGTTTTTCTTTTTTTTCTCATTTAAAATATGTGTGGTTATGTAAGTGTGTGATATGTGGTGTGTGGAATGTGCGTTGGTAATACATGCGTGAATATTTTTCTGGATATGCATCCCTCCCTGTGTCTATCTTTGTGAGCGTTCATGAGGTTGGCAGGAGTGACCCAGGCGGTTAAAGGTAGAGGTAAAAGTAGCTATTCATGGCTCAAGATCCATCACTGACTTCGTATTAAATTGCATCACCATTATTGTCATCATCGTTGAAGTCATCGTTAGCATTTCAAGATATTATCATTACATTGTTATCATAATAGAATCATTGCTAGTATTATTATTAAAAATATAGTTATCATTGCATTACTTTGTCATAATTATCATGAATGTTATAATTTTCACTGCACTATATATATATCATTAAAGTTGGTTTTAGCCTATGATTTTAAAGCCGTATATCAAAGTGAAGTAATGTGCTAGGCGTGGCAAAAGATCTTTATAGTAAGATACTATCTTATGATTTTGTGAAGGTTTGTAGAAGTTACATATTTTATGTTATGTCAGTCATTCACGACTATCGCAACTTTAAAGTTGTCTTCACTCGTTATTGCTCATAGTCTTTCCTTATTCATAATGACTTAATTAGCATTTCATGTTATTTTCTAGGAGGCTTCTCAGAGTGGTCAGACGCCCTCCTACTAACAGGCGTGCCCATGGCATCGTCGCCGTACTGACCTAAGCCAGGCCCTCTGCGCTCATGACCCATAGCTGACCTGGAACCGTACAGACACTCTACTTCGAGTCGCGGCCCCGCTCGCACGCGGCCATCTCCCGGGGCCACCCGCCAGGGCCTCCACCTTGCCGGGCCTATCCGCTATCCTATTCTTCTGCACAAGCCGGGCATTCCAACCTCGGTCCATGCTACACTACCAAGAATCTTCCATCAATAAACATACACAGCAGACCGTGCGTTTTACAAGTCCCTCACAGATGGTGGCAACAGCGGATGTCATTACTTTCAAACTTGAGACACGAATGATGCCTCCGACCAGCACCCTCTTCAGAAGCAAACTGTAAGTACGCCATGGGCAATTCTTTTCCTTTCTTACTCCTTCCCAAGTGTGCATGCCGTTATGTTTTCAACAAGTGCAGTGATTTTTTAAAACATCTGACCACTCTGAGACCTGCATGTCCCGAGCGGTCTCAGAGTAGTCAGATGCCTTCAATGTCACGCTCTCCTTCTAACAGGGGTGACCAATAGGGCGGCGTGTCCATGGCATCGCTGCCATACTGACCTAAGCCATGCCTACTACGCTCATGACTCCATAGCTGACCTGGAACCGTACAGACACTCTACTTCGAGTCGCGGCCCCGCTCGCACACAGCCTTCTCCCGGGGCCACCCTCCAGGGCCTCCACCTTGCCGGGCCATCCGCTGCCCTGGTTCCTTCTTCTGCACAAGCCGGTCATTCCAACCTCGGTCCACTCTACATTACCAAGAATCTTCCATCAGTAATCATACGCAACAGACCATGCGTTTTACAAGGCCTTCACAAGGTTCCAGGTTACAATTTGAATTATTTAGTATGGTTGTAATAAAAGAAAGAAAAGAATCAAGTCAAGGTACAACAACAAACTCGTAATCCCAAATCAGAAAATATATATCTGCGATTTTCCCACATACTCACAGTTATTGTTGCTGGACAGGACAGGACCTTAACTGGCGTTACGGCACTGCACTTGTTCACGCGTTCACCACAATAATTAAAGGTATCATTATCATCACTATTTGTTTACGTTATCATAATCAATACTAATAGTGCCCTACTAATACAATTAACATTTTCATTACATTAAACTAATATTTGTGCGCACACACACACACACACACACATATATATATATATATATATATATATATATATATATATATATATATATATATATAAAATACTGAACACACTTATATAAGTATTATAAATATTACATATATTGTTTATATGAATACACATTTTGCACATATAATATACAGCATATACAGATATATACAATGCATAAGCACTTTAACATTACCATTGTTGCCATTGACATTGATATTACTATTACTATATATATATATATATATATATATATATATATATATATATAATCATATATGTATATATTGATATTTTATAAAACACACAGATATATTTCTATTCACACACACACAACAATATATTCTATCAAACAAACATATATATCTATAATACTTTATATATATATATATATATATATATATATATTATATATATATGCATATACACACAGCTATCTGTCTTTCTCTCTCTATATATATATACATATATAATCATCTTCCCTTGGATTCCCTAAGAAAAATCAAACGGGATGCATCAAAGTTGGCGCTGCGATTTTCATTGGCCGATACTCGATTTCCTTTGGATTTCCGGAGGCGGTAGTGTTGCATAGGTGTTGGTACCTGGTAGTCAAGTGTACTACCTAGATACCAAAGAAAGTAAACCCTCCATAGCTGGAGTCCTTGATTTCAACTCCATATTAACAACCCCTGCAGCTGCCCTTGTGCTAAAATACATAGGCTCTTGTCCTTCCCTTGGATTACATCAGTGATGTGGAGAGGACGTGACCTACTGTACAGGCAACAGATTGTCTTCTGCACCCTTGCTTGAGCCTGTCCTAGAGATCATATTCCACAACGGTAAAATATATGTTGATGGATACTGTGAGAAACTGTATGTCAGGTTCTCCAGTAAGGGATCAGACAGGGTAAGTTACAAAGGCATAGGCAAGCTTGATAAGCCTTATTCATGCAGTGGTCATACACATGACATCAAAACAGTGACACAAACAGAAGTACAACAGGCACAATAAAATGGGTTTACATCCCCAAAGTCACTGCACTTTACTACACGATAGTCACTGCACACAGCCCACAAGCACTTTACCACACATTAGTCACAACCACTATACTAAAACACTAGTCACTACACTTAGTCACAGCAAAGCACTTGAACAGGCACTGCATCCAGGGACGTACAGACGCGTGACGAGAGAAGGTCAACGGCCGAAATTCCGGCTGATGCCCCTTTTATCCTTCCCGATGGTGTTGACGACATCTTCGTTCCCCCATGTGGGGAGATGACCAATCACAGATGATCTAGGCCTGCTTACCGGCCCGAGTTATACATCGCGGAAGGTCCTAAGCATACCCAGATGAGTTTTTCTCACGTGGGTGTGGCGGCCAATCAGAGACGAGCTAATGCCGCCCCAGGGACTCGGGCAAACGTCGCTAGAGGACCACAGTGCCCAAGATGAACTTGACACTGTACCAGAGTCAACTTGTGAATAATGAGGTCTTCAAGGCTTGTTCTTGCAACAATATGTGGAACGTGATGGAAACCTTAGGCCTTTTTCTCAAAGAAATTAAATAATGCTGAATGCAACTACACATATGACTGAGAACTTTTAGCTCTCTATAAAGCAATCAAATGGTTTTGGCATTTAGTAGAAGGCAAGAAGTTCCACTTCTTCCCCAAGCACAAGCCACTCTCTACTATCTTCGACACCAACAAGTCTACCTACGCTTCTTGACAACTTCGTCATATTGATTACATTTTGCAGTTCACTACAGACATCCAGTACATTAAAGGCTAAGATAATGGTACAGCTGATGCCCTGTCTTGCAATGTCTCTGCTGTCAATTCTTTTCTCATCAATTATGCAGAAATTGCCGCAGACCAAGCCAATGATGCTGAGCTGCAGCAACTTATACATAATCCTACCTTCCAATTGAAGAAAATTGAAGTTCCTGGAAAAGGATGTAGACATGTATGCAGATGTTTCTGCAAACACCATTCATCCATATCTACCTCAGAAATCTCAACTTGCCATCTTCAAGTAACTCCATGACATTTCACATCCTGGTGTGTGTGTATCACAGCATCCTCTGACTTCAAAATTCATCTGGAATGTTATCAACAAAGGTGTAAGAAACTGGGCACGTTCTTGCATTAAGTGTCAAACTTCCAAGGTAACTCGCCATACAGTTTCTCCTTCTATACCCTTCAAATTGGTTAAATCTAGATTCAGCCATGTTCATGTTGATCTTGTAGGTCCCCTGTCCAACTCCAATGGATACAGGTACATCCTCACCTGTGTCGACAGATTTACACGAGCCTTTATTGCTGGTTGGGTATCACGATTTGGAGTCAACCAATTTATCATCAGTTTGATTCACAACTTCGGAGCAAACTTATGACTCTGCTTGGAATTCGACATTATGGCATTTCAAGTTACCATCCTCAAACAAACGGTCTCGTCGAACGATTTCATCAACTTGAAGACTGGACTACTCTCCCTCTTGTCTTTTAGGTATCAGGAGTTTACTCAAATCTGATCTTGGCTCCATTTCTGCAGAGCTTGTATATGGAACATCCGTCCGGCTATCTGGTGAATTACTCTGCAGTTCCACTGGCTCCATTACTAACCCTACTCAGGATTATGCAGCCAAACTCAAGGGTGTGATGTCCAAGCTTCGACCTATTCAGCAACGGCAGCGGTCATGACTGTACCCATGTGTTTGTCCAAGTAGATTCCACCCGACGTCACCTACAGCCGCCATATGAAGTTCT
>NC_051387.1:20805644-20809400 GCF_015228065.2 Penaeus monodon
CACACACACACACTGACTGAAATCATTCTTTGGCGGTAGCGACTGCGCTGTTTGAAACGCGCTTGCAAAGTCGCGGGTGCATGATCCTCCTTTCAAACGCGTGGTTTGCACGCGCAGCGAGACATACAAATGAAAGCCATTGTTCGCACAGAGCAGTGAACTGCACGTTTTGAGGACAGCAGGCACCTTCATTGGCTGTATGCCAATACACGAGACTGTGCATTACCATAACAACTTTGGCCACCACGTGGACTCATCCCGTAATCAGTCAATGTAATCAATGCAACGAACGTCATTTCCTTTGTTTATATCCACTTTACTAAGTCGAGCCTAGAATGCTATATTTTGTTTGGTTTATATAGAAACAGACTTGCACCAATAAAACTGATTACACAAGACCACTTTAATGTTATGACAAGTTTCCGTTCTGGGCGGGTGGAGTCCCTCATCTTGATGTTGGTTGAAGTTTGTCCTCCTTGATTTGTTCCAGCAAGTCGTCAAATGATATCACTGACATTCTCAAATAACTGAAAAAACGATTTTTTGTTCTCTCTCAAAGAGGGTACAAGGTTGTAAACATGCCGTGTGTAGAATGATCATATAGAACTGGATGAACCCAATATGATCTTTGTCGTTGTTTCTGCCGATTCAAGCGGCGATGCGACAGCCGGACACATGAGGCCTCTTCCAAATCAATCCTGGAAACCATCAACATGCTATGATTGAAGCCTGAAACGCGTGGTAGGTGCCGCGGTTCAAAACATCTGTGTGAACAGGACCTAAGTTACAGATTTTCTTAACTTTTTTCCTAATTGTGCAGCAGGTGTTCTACATCGCTGCTTAAATCGGCACAAACAGCGATAAAGACCGCACTGGGTCAGCTAATTCTACACACGGTATGTTTAAAGCCTTGTACACTTTGAGAGAGTATAACAATACGTTTTTCAATCATTTGAAAATGTCATTGAAATCATTCGATGACTTGCTGGGACGGATCAAGGAGGACAGTCTTTACCCAACATTCAGAAGAGGGATTCCATCTCCCAGAACATAAAACATTAGTCTTTTATTGATACAAGTCAGCATTGCTAATTTTGCATGAGCAAAAGATGCAGCAACACTTAACATTTTTTTCAAGAAAACAGATAATCAAAATATCACCTGTAAAAGTGGAGAAATAGAGAGTTAGATAGACTTTTTAATGCGCAAAAGGAATAATCTACAAGAGCATCGGCTTGTAGCAGACTGCGAATTCAGAAAACAAAATGGTGGAAATTAATAGATGCATCATTGAAAGATCAGTTTAGAGCAAAGGTAATGAGTGAAATAACATCTAAAGATGTAAATGCGTGATGGTAGAAGATTAAAGTAATCAGAAATGGAGGGGAAGAATTACTTGATAAAAGAAAAAGAAATATCGTGGTGAAATGATGAAGTACTTGAAAAGATAAAAAATAAAAATAAATAAATGAATAAAAGGACTGAAACATCAGGTAGAAAAGATAAAAATAAGAGCAAAAGAAGTTAATAAAGAGGCAAAGAGAGCAGTGACACAGGCAAAGGCAGGAGTGGGAAATTAAATTTACAAAGAATTGGAAATACTGGGAGGAGAGAAGAAGATCTAGAGGCTAGAAAAAAGGCGGAATAGAGCGACAAAGGACCTTACTTATATCAACAAATAAAAAAAATGGAGTCGGGAGAGCACTGAGTGGAGATAAAGATATTAAGAACAGGTAGAAAGAATATCTCAAGAAACTACTGAACGAAGAAAATGAAAGAAAAGTTTTCGGGAAAGGAACACCCAATTGAGCGAGAAACAGACATGAAGTTAAAGAGGCGCTGAGGAAGATAAAAGGCAACAGGACCTGAAGAATTACCAGCAGAAGTGAGGAAGCTTGGGGGAGGGGAGTTAACGTAGTAGGGGAGCCATTGAGGATTTACAATTAAGAAAAAGAGTGGGATTGTACTAATATAAAAAGACATGAAGTTCAAGATTGTGGGAATTAAGTTAATGTCACATGCAACGAAACTTTTGGAAAGAATTGAAAACCGGATGAGATATGAAACGGAGATTACTGAACAGTTTGGATATATACCGGGCAGGGGAACAACGGATGTAATCTTTGCTTTAAGAAATATGGTAAAAAAAAAAAAAAAGGCTACATCTCGTATTCATGCATTTAGAAGAAAAAAACATATGACAGAGTGCCGCAAGAAGAAATATGGAGGTATGTGAGAAAAAAATATCAGAAATGTATGTAAGACTAGTAAAATATTCGTAAGAGGATGCAAGACCACAGCTTAGGACTCGTGTAGGTGGGACAGAGAAGTCCAATGTTAAGGTAGGGCTTCATCAAGGTTCGGCTTTGGGCCCATTCATATTTGATTTGAAATGAATGTACTCAAGCTGTCAATAGTACATCCAGCTCCGTGAGATATGCAATTTGCAGACGATATAATCCTGATAGGCACAACCAAGAAAGGAGTTAAGCAGAAGCTGGAGAGATGGAGAGATATGGAGGAGACAGGGCTTAAGATTAAAAGAAAGAAAATGGAGCATGTCGTTCTAAAAGCGGAAGATGCAGGTGAGGATGTCCTGCTACTGGTCGTAAAACTGAAAAGGAGAAACACCTTAGGCTCCACTAAAATAAGTCGTAGGATACAGTGAGGCTGGAGAAACTGGAAGAATGTGATAAGAAAAATGACGTGGGAATGATGGAAAATTATTCAGGACGGTGGTGAGACCAGCAATGGTTAACGCGGCGGAAGCATGCCCAATTTATGGGAAAAATATGCTTAGTGTGGGTGTAGAAGGGAGAAGGAAAAGAGAAAGGCGAAGAAGGTGGAAAACTGCCAGCAAACAGATTTTAGAGAGAAGGGAATAACTGGCGAAGAATATTTTGGCAGGCAGGGATGGAGAAGACTAACCAAAACACAGCGATCCCCGTATAAAGACGGGATTAAGCTAAAGAAGAATAAGATTTTGTTGGTAACCCTTCCTGAAGATTAAAGGTCTTGAGAGCGAGTGAATACGTCAGTTGTAAAAGACGTTTGACATTCCGATAATCGGGTTTGACACTAACTATGAATACGGCCTTAAGTGGTAATCATTTGATAGTTTTCTTATATAAAGCAATTTGAGTTAGTGCATACAGAAGGAAAATATAGCTTTCTCAACCTCTCTCAATCCGTTTGGATTTATGTTACTTCATTGACAAATTAATGAATTTGGCAAGTCACCCACAAGCAAAACAAAATCCTTCCAAATGACATCAAGTAATAATGAAGGTGATATTGGTAACAATAACAAAATCGGTTATCATTATAGAGCTAATGATAATACTAACATTAATGATAATAGTTATACTAATGATAGTAAAAAAAATAATGATAATGATGATGATAGTGATGATGATGATGATGATGATGATGATGATGATGATGATGATGATGATGATGATGATGAATGATAATGATAATGATAATGTGATGATGATGATGATGATGAAGATGATGATGATGATGATGAGATGACGATGATGATGATGATGATGATGATAACAACAACAACAATAAATAACACCACAAAGAACAGCAATAACAAAATCAGAAATAAGTGATATGATTTAATAATACAGCAACAACGATAATAACGGTACTATTCAACGCAACCGACACAAAGAGGTATAAAGAAGTCAACGGATAGGGTTATTCGAACACAGAAGGTCCTATTCTAATGCGGAAAGTCGTTCCGCA
>NC_051387.1:20809500-20814500 GCF_015228065.2 Penaeus monodon
GCGATGCTTTGCTCAGGTTAGAAGAATTAGGAAGAATTATCATTTAAACTGGGTTCCCAGGCCATTAGTAGGGATCAGAGGCAAATGGCTGCTACAGATTAGCCGAAAATCGGGCCCGGGGTATATGCCCCAAATCCCATGATAATACATCAGAGTGGCCGCAAATTTACTGAGGAGGAAGGGTACGGTGGCGCCAACTCCTCCTCCTGCAGCTTCACAGAGAGGAAACGAGGGACATTCCCCTACGGCCAGACTCAGTGGTACTCCAGGATGCCACAGGCTATAACCCTATGGCACTCTCTGAAATAAAAAACAACAAGAGGTACAAGTCATTCTGCCACAGAATGCGCCTAGGT
The DNA here is from genome assembly GCF_015228065.2 of Penaeus monodon. Classification (NCBI taxonomy): domain Eukaryota; kingdom Metazoa; phylum Arthropoda; class Malacostraca; order Decapoda; family Penaeidae; genus Penaeus; species Penaeus monodon. Next base: position 20,809,857 of record NC_051387.1, read on the forward strand.
TAACACTGTGCATGGCAGATCATACAAAACCATCGAACGTGAAGAGATCTGAGGTGTTGCATGCATTGCGGCTGAGCCGAAACGCACACTGATTACACATACTGGAGAATTGCACCGTGCACACGCAATTCCTAAGACAAACCCCACAGAACACAGCCGTCGTGCTGGTAAAGAGATTATGCGAGATGCTGACACACGGCTACAGCGAAGCGCCTGCTGGCAATCCCACCGCCACGGTAAGCACCGGAGTGTCAGACCAAAACAAATGAGACAGCATTAAAAAGCTATGACAAAAGGCGGGCCATAAGTGAAATGCCCGGGCGAAGCTATCAGAACTGTCGCAAAATCTCAGCAAGCAAGCAACAAAATAAAACACTTGCAGAATCGTCACACTTGTTAATTATCATCCTTTTTTCAGCTCTGAAAGAAACTCTGCAGTTAGTCCACGGCTACATTGGTGACCTCGGACTTCGAGCAACGGCATCCTGGCCCTCCTGCAGCCACTCCGCCCTTCAACAGTCCGGACGACACGTCAACCAACAACCCTCCAGCCGCTGTGGCAGCGCAGGTCAAGCTCACCATTATTCTCCACCGATCGACGCTCCCAGTGGTTCCATGCGTAGCTGAAGTGCAATGTCGTCCCTCTCAATGCTTATAAAAGCTTGCATATTGGACTTATCCTTAAGAGTGATAACTAACCCCACTTCCAAACCACGTCCTCGCGGCCCCTCCAGATGAACTATTTCCTCCCCGCATCGCCAGACCCGAGATGATATCCCAAGTGCGACACTTACCACCAATTACGCATGATCTGAAAACTTTCCTCCTGCAGACGCTTCACTAGAGCAGCAAGCTCCAGCTCGCCAAGCAGCCATCGGCGGACCAGAGGCTTCCGAAGCCTTGCTCGAGAGGACAGGCTCCTGGCAAGGACAAGACTCACTCCGTCGTCACATGTACAGCCTCATCCACGGCCGGTGTTCCCATCACTCTCGACGGAGCGACAGGGCACACCCTAAAAGCAGTGATCGATGTGGCACAGGGGGGGGGGGCCATCTCCAGAGACGCAAAAGGATATGGGTTCGATACTTGCACCGCCTCGTCAAACCTCCAAAGTCAGCGACATACGAAACGGGTCCCAGATCTTTCACACCAGCGTTTTGAACACATCCATCGTCGACGTTTAGTGGGTCCCCTACGGCCATCAGAGGACTTGCTACCTCTTCACCATAGTGGACCGTTCAACTAGATGGCCTGAAGCTATTCATATGTCCAAACGCCAGTTCCGCCTCCGTCGCCACCCTCTGTTCTCGGGTGGATTTCGAGATCCTGGGCACTTCTGCCCACATAAACGTTCCGAACCGAGGCACCCTCTTTCACTTCGACAGCTTGGAACGTCAATAGGGCAGTATTGGAACCTCAATCCATCCACACCAAGGCCCTACAACGGGGGAAGCTGGTTGTTTGTAATGCATGGTATTAGCATTTCCACAGAACCCTGAAATGAAAGTGCCCTGATGTCCCGATTGTAGCAAATCAGTGTGGTTTGCGGAACTCCCTGGGTCCTTTTTCGGCCTTCGAACGACTCTAATGGAATGGGCTCGCCCGTCTCCCCCGCAGAGATCCGGTTTCGGCGACACCCTCGTGTGTTTCCCGACGGAATTCTTCCCCAATACTCAATCCAGCGATGATTCGCCAGGACTACGACGCATCGTCAGGAAGTTGCTCCCCTGCAAACAGACCTACAGCGCCACCGAAACACCGTACGTCCCCAAAGATTATGCAACGACGAAGTATGGTTTTCCTTAGCACCGACGCCCACACGCCTCCTTCTGTACCCCACCCTATCCGGCCCATACAAAGTCATTGAGGAGGAAGGATGGAATGAAAAAATTCCGCTGCGAATTAAAGGCGCCAATTGACTGGATCTCGATAGATCGGTCTAAAGCCAGCGTATCTCAGTACGGTTTTTCCAGAGCGGGGCCGACCCCATACCACGTGCCTATGGGGCATGATCTTCGCTCGACGGTGGAGTATTGTAACTGCGTGGTCACTAGTTTTGCTCGACCCGCAGTAAACCCAACAGTGATCACGGCGAGTGGGTGGCTGCTCGCCATTCGGCAGACGAGCCACACGCTTTTTTTTTTTTTTTTTATGATCATGCCTCGAGCAGACCTATGCTCGTTCATTTGCCAGGAGCCCCGCCCTTGATACGCTCGTGATTTGGTTCATTCCTCTTGTTGTGTATATATAGCTAATTCTTTGCAAAAATAAAACACTGCAGGAATCGTCACCACTTGTTTAATTAGCCTTCCTCAGCTCTGAAATAACTGCAGTTAGACACGGATACAAGGTATTCATTAAAATGTGCAGATAAAATAAAGGGATTATAGATACGATGCGGTATAGCATTCAGGGTTGAGCCTTTTAGGTATTCATAAATGTGTCGAAAAGAAAAAGGATATAGATACTGATGCGGTCATAGATTGGCTAATGAAAAAAAAATTTCTACTGTCTTAAGGAAATGTGAAAACCTTGTGGTAATTGTTCTTGTCATTCCTTTATTGTAAGAAAGCTACTTTACCACATGGTAGCACTGTGTTAAGCTAACTTACTGAGCCTCGCCTCGCCTTTTGCCTTCATTTCATTGTCAATAGGAAAGGTATTCTAGGGAGCCAGAGAACATGAGTTGGAGAACGATTTGTCTGGAGACGATTTGTATATTGTCTGGGCAGGAGACTGCCATTACGCAAAACTCTGAAATATCTTCATCAACGATACAAATTGTATAAGCAAAAACAAAGGAATAAGAAACTTTTACAGCTTGTAATTTCTAATCCATCTGTTCTTGTTTTCTTTTCTTTCTGTTATATTGAGGCATTAAATGAACCCATTTCTAATTTTATAGCAACTTAAATGCGTTCATTTGTATGAACATTTTTTAATTACGAGCTAAGTAACCGTATAATTTTGTCCGCGACGACTGGCAAGCCTGTTTTACCTGGCTCGTCTTGCTGACCCCAACCTCCCTTCCGTCCTGAGCGCCTACCCGTGTTCCTTGTAGGATTGCCTCGGTCTCCTCCACCACGCCATGGGCTCTGGGCCAAGACCTCTGCCGGTTCGCTGTTTTTTTTTGTTAATTTGTATTGGGTACTTTTGTGTAGGATTAGAGCGAGCGATATATTTATTATTTTTTAAATATCGCGAAGGAAAATAAATAAAGGAAAAACTGTAATTAAATTGACTTTACGTATGTTTCCAAAACGCTTTTGACAATTAAGAACCAGGATTATAATAGAAGCATGTGGGAATGATAATGAAAGAGGACTTTAATATATTTAGTATAAATGATTACAATACAATAATGAAAGTACTTTAACAATAATAAATGATTAAAACCTACCATTAAGGAAGACATGATAAATGAATAAAACCCTTTTTTTTTATTAAATGATAAGCCTACGGCATTTCATCATCATTTAACGGTAGGTTCATGTACTGAGCCGCCGTGGTCACAGCCCATGATATCAATTACAATGTTTTCACGTTACCCGTTGGATTGGATGTTTGGAGTGAGTAGTGGTAGTGGTTCCCCAGTTCCTTTCCACGGAGAGTGCCGGTTGTTACCTTTTTTTTTTTTTTTTTTTAGGTAAACTTCTCTTTTCTTATTTTTTATTCCGGGCTTGGGACCAGCACTGACTAGAGCTGGCTCGGCTCATTACCTCAATGGTGGCCAGGCAGGGCAATCGAGGTGAAGTTCATTGCCCTAAGGGAAACAACGCGGCGGCCGGTGACTGAACCCTTCGAACTCAGATTTGCCGTCGTGGACAGTCGTGAGTCCGAACGCTCACTAACCATTTGACCACCGCAGCCTTGACGGATCATGTGTTCCATATGATTTTTTTTCTTGGCAATTTAGAGCAGTGGTTTGCCATTGCCTTCCGGCCCCGGTGTTGGTATCGAGTCACCATCTCTATTTACCCTGCGGCACTGACTTGGGCACGGCCATTAATGAGCCATCAAATGAAGATGAAAGAGAAACATCGTAATGGATGAACGAAAGAAGAAACTTGACAATCACTATTGTACTGAACACAAGGACAGTTTGTTACTGGTATTTAGCCATTCATAAACAGGCCACATCATTCGTTTTATTTTTCGTCTGTGATTCTCGGCTACAGGCTTACGAGAAATAGGGAGTTCCACCGGAAGCCGCCTCCCCTGAATTCTTATTAGTGACATAACGTAGCCGAACATTGTGCTAAAGTTTTTTTCTTCTAATTCGTAGATACTCTTTAGATTGCTGAATACAAAAACGAAAATACATTACTTTCCATTTTTCAGGACGAGGCTAAGGAGAGGTGAATTTAGTTTAGCAAACTTGTTCATTCCCTATCTGTAGTTGAAATTACAACAAGGACTAACGTTAATTTCGCAAAAGTTTTTTTCTCGTTTTGCCTATTCTTACGTCTCTTGTGTTTCGCAGCTGTTCAGCTGTCTCTGCCTCCAGGTTAATCTGAAAATGAAAACGATCAACAAGCTGAGCTAGAGTTTTTGTTTTCCCCAAAATGTGCCACGGTCTCTTAATCCGAGGGAAATGCGCGTCAAAGGAACAAGCTTCACCATTCCACATACAGCAGGACGCTA
>NC_051387.1:20819500-20824500 GCF_015228065.2 Penaeus monodon
TCACTTAACGAGGTGAGTCTTTGGTTCCGCCGATGATAGGGGACAAACGAAAAGCCATTGACAGGTGTGATATTAACGCGACGGGAAACATTGTATATCATTAGTGAGCAATGCAGGTGTATGGGTTGTCAGCATCTAGTGATTTGGACTAAGGAGGAAGCAGATCAGTGCCGCCAACTGGCCATTTAAGTGGACATGCAAATGTCGTCTGAAATAAGTGGGACATTTCGACTTCATTAACTCGTTAACAATAAAGGGGAAAAAAAACAAAAAAAAATAAAATACAATTTTTTCAAAAGGATTTTTTTTCCCTTTTTCAAACAGAGAACCGAGAGAGCTACCACCAATGCAGAGGAATTTAGTCAATAGAGAGCCAATAACCGAAATATGGTTTGAAAACATAAGGTAAGGTGGATTTATGGATATGTATATGAACCTGTTCCGTTCCACCTTTTAAGAAAAATGTTCCCGTTACCCTCTTTAAGGAAAAGGTGAACAATGACTCAAGAGAAAAACGAAGCCATGGTGGAATACTTCGGAACTGGATGGCCTAATGGAAATCAGCGGAAAGCGAAACGCGAACGCCCGATCAAACATAGTGTCGAACTGCTAAATCTTAAAAAATCAATTTATAATAACTGTAGTCACCTCATGACTTTGACAAACTGTCTTTGGAAAATGGCAATGTCAACAATAGAAAATTAAATAGTGGTGAATCCAAATCAGGTTGTTTGGGAAGAATTAAATATATTAACTTAAAAAAAAAACAATTGTCAAAATTCCAATGGAACAGTATATAACGAGGACCGGAGTATCATAACGGATTCCCAAAGAAAAATATAGTGATCACAAAAAAATGGAAAAAGATTGTGCTTTCAAAAAACTATACTTCTCTAATCCTATGAGTGAAACTGACTACTTTTGACTGTGAATTTCACAATAGTATTACGACTGCCCTTGACAAATTAAAAAAAATCCTCATTTACATTCAATCGAAAACAGTTTTTAATTGGAATTTAAGTTTCGAAGTTGAAAAAGTGATAAGGAATACTAAAGACAGGGAAAGAAAGCAGCAAAATAGCGCTATAGGTCCACGTCTAAAGGATGTTTTAAAACCCAATATTCCGCTGCACTCCTTTATAACTCTGCTCTGATTAAACATTTGAATTTGGGGCTTTTGTCAGTCAACTTTTGGGAGGTAACTGTCACTCTTATACGAAAGGGACAGACAAACATTAGAGAGTGCCACTAAATTATATGGAGGAAACTTTACTCATCTGTCGTGTACAAAGACTGCAAACTCTGTCCTAAATACAATTGTATTCTAGTTGAAGAGCAAAATGGCTTCAGGAAAAGACGTCATATCACAGAGAATATGGTGTTTAGCCTGGCAACCGTCTTGAAAAAATGACTTACGGGAGGGAAGAGTACATCTTTGCTGCTTTAGTGATTTCCAAAAGACTTTGGCAGGTTAAGAAAGGCGTTTGCTTTTTGTTAGTTAGGGTTGCTGAACACTGGAATAGACAGGCAATAACTTATACTGGTCGACCCTCTAATATCATACAATCCTAACACAACATGTCGCGTCAGAGTCAGAGTAAATGGGTACCTTAGAGATGGAGACAGGGGGATATTTTAAAGTCCAGCTTTTTTCAAAATTCTTTTAATGATTTAAAGCTAAGAAATTAAAATGGAGTAAATGTAGAAATGAAATTCGGAGATCAGTTACTCTCAATCTTGTTATATGCTGATGATAATGTGTGTCCTTCGTGTACAGTGAAGGTGACCATTCAGAAGCTCTCGATTATTAACATATAGTTGGTGTATGAAATGAAGGCGTAGAATAATAATAATAAGACAACAAATACTACATGTAAGGAAGCCTCGCCAGACGCAAAAGTAGCATTTTTTTCGGTATGGACCGGCAAAATAGGCCGAATTTTGATTTTGAATTACACTTTGCCATCTTCAAATATTTGACGACCGTTAGGGAATTTCAGAAAGACTGGCAAGATGGCCTCGTAGATAGAACGCTCATCCAGAGTTCGGGATCACATCTTGCGAATTCTATTTAATAACGTAGGGGTTCAAAAAAAATTTTTAAAAAAATGTTATACGCTTGGCAATCACCAAGTGGTCTCTTTGTCTGACCACGGCGCCAGGTGAGTTATGGGGATTAGCGGTCATACTCAGTACAGAGAAAGTTACACAGTCGAGGCTTGCGCTCAGTCACCAGTTTAACTTTACGCTTATGTGGGTACTTATCCCTTGGCGGCTCTTAAGGGAGGGGAATGGGTTTTCACGCCAACAACTGGAGATTCCGATGAAAGGTTAGAAATGGTTCCGCCGGACGGTGGGGGACCATTTCACTCAGCTCAAGTTCCAAAATGGGCTCCCTTCGTATAATATTCGAGATGGAATACGATAAGAAACTAAGCTAGTGGCAGGACTTACGTCACATTTTCGATCAGTCTCAGTGATTAACAATATTTACGGAAAATCGTAAGCTAGACTATTGTCAGATATATACTACAATTTCTTGTTAGAATGTTTATAAGCTAAAAAACCTAAACTGCGGCTATACCAGAATGTTTAAATAAAAAAAGCGTTTAACATAGAAACAGTATATAATAACGGATCTGTCGGGAAATATTCACGGTCAGTTTTCGCAGAAAATTGTGTCCGTATATTGCTCTAAAAGCTGGAGGGGTAAGAGCGACATTGTGGTCTCTCACTGCAGGGAGACATGTGTGACTTTCGCGAATTAGGTAGAAGATGAAATCCATTTCCTCTTTGGTTGTCCCTTGTACGACAGATAGAAGACTGCCTATTTCTATAATAATATCAACAGATGCATCCACATTTTCTCACTGTGAATTCGTTGGAGAAAATAAGTTTCATTTTGCAAAACGAGCAAATTCTTACAGCCTCCATTGATTTTATAACAACTGTCTCCCACAAAAGAGAGATAACCTTGTAACTATTTGTCCAAACTTTTATCCAGCCTTAATATTTATCTCTAACCATACATTTAAACTTTGATTATAGTGCTGTATATTTATTGTGCTATTGTATATAATATGATATGTGTTGTTACATATTTATTGCTCTATTGTCTTAGTTATTACTATTTTGTATTATCCTTTGTATAATCCTTAAAACCTGGATGAAATGACGTACAAAAGAAGAAGAAAAAAAGTGAAGCATTAGGCAAACGTAACACTCAATATAAACATATAAAAAATAAGTTTGTTCGTTCTGTCAAGGGCGTACCTCTGCCGTTCCTGTCGGTTTGTTCTGTGCGTTTTGCATATCTTTATCTGTCTGTCTGCTCTTGCTGTCTGCCTGGACCTGTCTGTCTGACTCTGTCTGTCTGCCTGTATGCCTGGCACTGCCTGCTGCATGCCTGGCCTGCAGGCCTGCCTGCCTGCCTGCCCGCCTTGCCTGCTGCCTGCTTGCCTGCCTGCCTGTCTGCCGGTCTGTCTGCCTGCCTGCCCTGCCTGCTGCTCTGGCCTGCTTGCCCTGCCCGCTTGCCTGCCTGCCCCTGTCTGACTGCCTGTCTGTTCTGTTGTGCTTGTTCTGTCCTGCCTGCCTGCCTGCCTGCCTACCTGCCTGCCTGCCTGCTCCTGCTTTGCGCTTAGCCTGCCTGCCTCCTGTCTGTATTCTGCCTGCCTTGCCTGCCTTGCCCTGCTTGTCTGCCTGTCTTGTTGCCCTGCCTGGGCTTTTTCTGCTTGCTGCCTGTTCTGTCGTCTGTCTGTCTGTCTGTCTTTCTGCCTACCTGTGTTTGTCTGTCTATCTGTCTACCCGCCTGTCTGTCTGTCTGTCTGTGTGTCTATCTATCTATCTATCTATCGAGCAAGACCAAACCCATAATTAAGACGTCAACAACAGAATGTTTCTAGGCAAAAGCTGCATTGAAGACAACTGATGTGTTTGAATTCAGGTGTATTTCACGAAGAAAATTCACATACCAATAACACTAATGAAGACAATGATAACAATTATGATAAACAATGAAAATGTAACAGTAAGATAAGCGTGTAAAATAGCGACTCCGTAGAAACATTGGAAACACGACTGTAGTTACCCGCCTGCGCAGAAATCCCTTTGAGGAATATTCTACACACTCCTTTTTATCACATCTTTTCGCGTAATTAATCAGTTATCCAATAAGCGCGAATTAAAACCTAACCCTTCGTTTCGCCTGAGGCAATATGATAAGGTTGATAATAGTTAAATCTATACGAGAAATGGGAATAATAATAATGCTGCTGCTGCTTATGATGGTGATGGTGATAATAGTAATAATAATGGCGATAATGATGATAAGAGTAATAATCATAATAATAATAATAATAATAATAATAATAATAAAAAAATAATAAAATAATAATAATAATAATAATCAATAATAATGATAATAATAATTAATTATGATAATTAAGGATAATAATGATAATAATGATAATTAATAATGATAATAATTGATAATAATGATAATAATTATTAATAATAACAAATAATATAATAATAAGGATAATATAATAATTAATAATAATAATAATAATTGATAATAACTAGCAAAATCATCCTTCATCATCATCATCATCATCATAATAATAATAATATACTGCTAATAATAAAAATGAAATAATAATGATATGATAAGAATAAGAATAATATATAATAATAATAATAAAAAGGTAATAATATAATAATCCAATATAATATAATAATAATTAATAAGAAATAATAATAATAATAATAATAATAATATTATCCTTATTAATAAATATTTAATAATTATGATAATTTAATTACTATTGGTGATAATTAGTAACGATAATAATTAGAATAATAATAATAAAATAATAATAATGACTAATAATAATAAATTAAATAATAATAATCATAATAATAATAATAATAAAATAATAATAAAAATAATTAATTAATAATCATAATAATAATAATAATAATAATAATGATAATATAATAAT
>NC_051387.1:20829500-20835970 GCF_015228065.2 Penaeus monodon
ACATTCAGTCGACCATACACCCGCACCCACACACTCATCTGCCTTGGGGCCGTCGGTATATATATGAAAAAAAAGGGAGATGTTTAAAAAGGATCTCTCTGAATCTCGGGCGAAACCTCCACCTCCGGCGCCATGGCCTTGGCTGATGGAAGCCAGGCTTCCATGATAAAAAAAATTGGGGGTTTCCCATGGCACTATATTTGATTGAACCAGGGTATCGATGGTTGAGAGATCTATACCGACTTTCTCGACGAGGTCGTGGAGTCTCGTGACAAAGGGCCTAATGCCACTATTGCCATTAGGGTGGCTCGGGTCTCGAGCCACCTTTGCGGCATAGCTTAGGGCTAACTGGCCGCGTCTGAGTCGGAGGGGAGTAACTCCTGACTCCACCTCAAGACGCCTCGTTTCCCGAGTGCACTTCAGGCTCCAACACACACACGCAAACGGCCCATTCTGCACGCATCCAAACCTTTCAAACTTGTTCTCGATGCCGAACCATACACGATTAAACCCATAATCTACTTTAGACCAATCGGCTTTATATACCATTACAAAGACTGTCTATCAGCTCCCCATTTGTTACCAGAAATGCACTTTAATAAATTTAGTGCTTTTTGACATTTATTCTTTAACTGACCAATGTGGTCTTTCCAACTGAATCTACTATCAAAAAGTAGTAAGAAACTTAGCAGAATTTTGAATAGGTATTGGGTGGTTGTCTAGAGTCCTCCTACGTGAAAAAATACCCCAATACTCTTTCTAATGGAAAACTTAAAACCCAACTGGAGGCCCCAGTTATGAATCATATCCAGTGCCAATTGGATGCGATTTGCTGAGAATTCTGCATTATTGCTGGAGTGCCATAATGCACAATCATCAGCGTATAGTGAAAATTTAAGGTTCCGAGGAGGAGCTGTTAAGATGTCATTAATCATGCATAAAAATAGTGTTGGTGACAAGACACTTCTTTGTGGGACCCCGTTTGCCTGGACAAAAATGTCCGAAAAAGTGACTTTGTCGGAAAATAATTTGACAGCAAAAGTTCTGTCAGAGATGAAATTTTTGAATAAAACAAGGCAAGTTTCCACGTAATCCAAAAGCATAAAGTTTTCTGAGTAGGCCATATCGCCATGTCATGTCGTAGGCATTTTCTATATCTAAAAATACTGAAATCAAAAAATCTTTTTTGGCAATGGCCTCTTGAATATGACTGTCCAGCTTTACAGTTGATCGAGAGTTTGGTTTTCCCTTTTGGAAACCGCACTGCTCGTCAACTAGTAAATTACTGGAATTTAAAAAATGCAATAGCCTACTGTTAACAATTCGTTCCATGACCTTGCATAAGCAACTTGTCAACGCAATTGGGCGGTAGGAGATGGCAAGCCCTGGGATTACCCCCTCCTTTCAATATGGGAATGATGTGGGCGAAGTGCCATGAGTTTGGAAAAGTGTGGCCTTTCCAAGTTTCATTGTACACTTCTAGCAACTTAATCATGTCATCATGATTAAGATGTTTTATCATCTCATATCGAATCTCATTGGGGCCTGGGGATGTTCCTCTACAGGCTTCTAGGGCTGGGCACAAGCTCATCCATTGTTAGATCTTTATTGTAATCAAAGTCATCTCCTGTGGCAAAGTGAATTGGTTGCAGCTCAGCCTCTTCCTTGATGGTCAGGAAGGTGGGATGGTAATTAGCTGAGCTGCTTGCATGAGAGAACTGCCTGGCAAGTGTATTAGCAATGTCTCTAGGTGAATCGAAATTAGTGCCCTCGTGGATGATGTTATTAATTTTGAAAGATGATTTTTTCTTATTGATTTTATTGATAGTGGACCAAACCTCTGATATTTTGGTATTGCTATTGATTGTAGAGACAAAGCTCCGCCAGGAGTCTCTTTTTGCTTGCCTTATTACTCTACGAGCCCTAGCCCTAGTTTGTAATTGCAAAAGTTTTCATTTGTGATGTTATTTTTGAAAAGCCTGTAGGCCTTATTGCGTCGGCACAGCGCCCTGCGGCAATCTGGTGTCCACCATGGAATTCTATGCTTAACGCTATCTGTCGAAGTTTTAGGAATGGATAGCAATGCTGCTTCTATAATCGAATTCTGAATATTGTTTACTTTATCATCAATGGTTTCTCCAGCAAGTTCGAGCTTGACGCTCCTTGTGAAGGCGACCAGGTCTGCTCGTTTTACGTTAAATTTAGGCGCTGAAGGCGTTCTCACTGTGTCGCATGAATATTTCATCAAAAGAGGAAGATGATCGCTTCCCAACGAGTCGTCAATGGTGTGCCACAGGCACTTGGCTGCTATTGATGAGAGACCCCGTGATAAGTCCCAAAAGCTCAAATTACCAGTATTATCGTCCACCCGCGTCGGACTACCATCATTCAGAAGGATTAAATCTGACTCATCAACTTAATCAACTTAACTACTTGCTCACCTCTACCATCCATCCGCAGGGAACCCCATAACGTATGATGAGCATTAAAATCAGCTAAAATTACTTTATTTTGTGGCAGACGTTCCTGAAGACCAAAGAGCTCATCATAGGCTATCACTGTATCAGGTGGACAATAAACTGAACATATAGCCAGATACGTGTCATTAAGTAAGTAGAATCAATAGTCACTTCTGTAAGAGGGAGGCTTTGGTGGATGCACATGGCGACTCCGCCTCCACCTCTACCCTCACGATCCTTCCGACATAGTTGGTAGTTCCTCAGCGAAACGACCTCGTCAGACGCGAGGTTCGTTAAGTCCGTTTCTTGGAGAACTATAATATCGGGAGCATAGGACGAGGCTAATAATTTAAGGTCATTTACTTTAGATCTAAGACTTCGACAGTTCCACTGTATAATGGTCGACGCGAAGATTACGTTTTATGCGGTTTGGAAGTGCCTTGTCCACCAGTTTTTTTCTTCTTCTTTTTTTCTCCCTCGCTTCCCGGGGACCTCTCTCGGGATGGTTTGGAGACAGAAGCCTCCATGTCCTGCACCTCCTGGCGAGGGAGACGACTGACAGATTGCGATCTGCTTCTCTCCTGAGAAGCCGATCGCGAGCCAGACGAAGTCCTCACAGGAGTAGCCCGGACAGGAAGGTGCGCCCCGGACTGTGATTCATTATCATCCTCCTGATGATGTTTATGCTGGGTTGATGCAGCCATCTGCTTGACCAATATAGTCAAATGATAAACTTTAATATTTAATTCTTTAATGGTTTGTTTGAGTTCAGCAATTTCTTTATCCTTGGCTGCAAGCTGTTGACTGACATTACTTGCACTAGGGGTGATGTTAGTTACTGCTTCAGCACAGGAAGTATCGGGTTTGTGTGTTTAAACTTTCCACTTTCGGGCTTCAGAAAAACTAACTTCATGCTTTCTCATATATGCTAATGTCTCAGTCCTCCTTCTTCAGGATGCTGCACTCAGCAGATCCTGACTGATGGGGACCTCCACATTTTGCACTTTTGGGTATCTGGCTAGTAAAAATGTGTGGTGTCATGGGCTGCAGCACATTTACGGCATACAAATTCACTCGAGTCTTTATCAATACATCTTAATGAGGTGTTTCCGAATTTTTGGGGGATCTATTACAATGGGATTGGCTTTTGGACATAAGGTCTTACTTGAACACGTTCATAACCGACGTTGACATACTCTGGGATTTTATTCAAAGCAAAGGTAAAAAAAAACAGTCCAGTTTCCCATCCTTCTTGGTCATACAATGAACGTCCACTACGTCTTGGTCCTTCATGCTCTCAAGAATTTAACTTTCTTCCATCGTCCTCAAATCCCTGTGAAAGATTACTCCCTTACAGGTATTTGGGCCAATAGGAATAGTTACTTTAACTCGAAGATCATGAATTTTTCGTCAGCTTAAGTAAATCCTTAATCTGGGTGTTGTATTGTACTTTAACAAGGAGGCTTCCATCTCGCATTTTTTTGACAAAATCAAAATCGCCGTCCACTTGACCATCAAGGACCTTTTTGATAATAAAGGGGTTCATGTTCAAAAACGATTGATTTTCATTCACGCATTTTACATTCGCAAACATCGCATTCTCAGTTGGGATTTGAAAAGTGGTCTTCTCGTTTTGTCATTTGTGGGGGTTCCGTTGTTCAGGGTCGAATTTGTCCTAGAGTGGTCATGGGTCGCCCCTTCTCCTTGAGGAAGAGAAGGGGTAGCCGGGGTATCATCCATCCTGGGCATCGGACCAGGTCCGACCCCTTGTCTCAAAATTGTTGTCCTGAAGGGATCAAAAACTCTTAACTATTGGTATCAACCTAACAGCAATAGCTAAGAGAGTAAATCAGTATTTCGTCCTCCCCCCCTGGTTGCGTTCTCCAGTACCACAGAGGGATCGAGTTTATATGGAGGACACTTCCTTACCGCCGAACTTGCCTAGGCGAAGGACGGTAAGTCGATGCCCACCCCCCAAGCGAATACGGGAGTTCACGAGGAACTCCGGCAGACTCAGGGAAATCACATTAAGGTGAAAAAATTAGAAAGAGAAAAAGTGCGCCCAACGGACACCCCAGACTACTGGGCTTCCCTACCCAGGAGTCAAAGCCCAAAGGGCTACCCTGGTGTAGAAGAGAGCTGCGGGTCTGAGGTGGGGTGTTGACTACGCCTACTGTAGCCTCGTGTCACCTGCAAAACAAGAGCACTGAAGGTGCTGGCAAAGCACAATAAATGGTCTGTAATTTACAGGTTTTACTTTACTTCTATTTACTTTAAGAAAAACTCTGAAGCAATAATGCCTAGCGAGACGAGAGGCCGCGGGCTCCAGGGTAGCTCTTGTGGCACAAGACTTATTATTTATTGATTCTGCGTTAGGGATAAGGTGTTTACTCATCAGAGTTTCGACCACGAGTGAAGAGTATCTTCTTTCTTCTTTCTTAGGAAATTTCGAAGTGATTGTCTGTTGTTATTGTATTTTGAGCATGTTAAAATATGACCTATGGTAAGGGTGGTGGTGCACTGATAGCATTGTGGAAGAAAATTTCTTTCAATATAGGGAGTGAGGTGGGTTATTTTAGTGGCATTGACCCTGAGTTGGGCCAACACCACCTCCTCCCTTCTGATTTTCCTGCGGGCTGTTTCCCACAGTTCTATTGTGGTTTTGATTTTGTTGGTGAGTTGGAGGCTGGTCCACTCACTTTGCCACAAGAGATGTATTTTTGCTTTTATCTGAGACACAAAACACCTGAGATCTGTACGGACTATGCTAAGGTCCAGATCGCCAGTTGACCCGGCTAATTTGTCAGCCTGCTAATTGCTATGGATAGCAGAGAGGCCTGGTACTCATATTAGCTTGATTGATTTATTGGCACCATATAGCTTACGAATGATATTACCCAGTATTTCATTTTTGGTGGTTTCTAATGATTTAATGGCTTTAAGTGAACTTAATGAATCTGAGAAAATAACTATTCTATCGTGGGT
The DNA here is from genome assembly GCF_015228065.2 of Penaeus monodon. NCBI lineage: Eukaryota > Metazoa > Arthropoda > Malacostraca > Decapoda > Penaeidae > Penaeus > Penaeus monodon. The sequence goes on from NC_051387.1 coordinate 20,834,945, forward strand.
CGTCCCATAGTGCAAAATCAATGGCTTTATCAGTGGCAAAAAGTTCAGCAAGAAAGATCGATGTATGATTCGGCAGTCTGAACTTTAGTTCACATTCAGTCGACCATACACCCGCACCCACACACTCATCTATCTTGGAGCCGTCGGTATATAAATGAAAAAAGGGAGATGTTTAACAAGGATCTCTCTGAATCTCTGGCGTACCTCCACCTCCGGCGCCATGGCCTTGGATGATGGAAGCCAGGCTTCCATGACAGAAAAATTGGGGGTTTCCCAATGTTTGACTGAACCAGGGTATCGATGGTTGAGAGATTTACCGACTTTCTCGACGAGTTCGTGGAGTCTCGTGGCAAAGGGCCTAGTGCCTCCATTGCCATTGGGGTGGCTCGGGTCTCGAGCCACCTTTGCGGCATAGCTCAGGGCTAACTGGCCGCGTCTGAGTTGGAGGGGAGGTACTCGTGATTCCACCTCAAGACGTTCGATCCGAGTACACTTCAGGGCTCCAAGACACACAGGCAATCAAGCATTCTGCACAGCAAGAAGAGTATCGATATCAATTGTATTAAAAAGAAAAACATTTTCACGCCAGTTCAAGGAATGGGGAAATCAGGATTGGTCACTAGGGCTTACTGACAGACTTCTTGCTGGATGAGCACATGTGGAGCCATCTGTATGTAACAAACTTCACAAAAAACAACAGGAGACAAAACATATATATATATATATATATATATATATATATATATATATATATATATATATATATATATTTATTTATTTATACACATACATATATATATAGACAGACAGACAGAGATACATAGATATATTAATAATAAATTCTTCCTACAAAGTGATGACCATCTTAATGAAATAACTGAGTAGCTGTACGGGAGAAAAGTGGAAAATAGGGAATGACAAACAAATAATACGAATATAAGGAGTGAGTTATGAGAGGGACCTCTGTGAGCAATAGGGGGTAATAACATCGTATCACTAAGCCTACGGCCCTTGGGGGGCCGGGGG
>NC_051387.1:20845392-20848862 GCF_015228065.2 Penaeus monodon
GACCACCTATTAAGGCACCAGAGACCGGAGCAGTTTGGAATCGCTCCTGGGAAGTTAACAATAGACCATATTGTAACACTTCAAGTCATTGTGGAATACCATCATGAGTTTGATTGTGGTCTGCTTGCAGCCTGCATCCCCTTAAAGAAGGCATTTGATTCAGTGCATTGTGAATCACTATGAGAGATCCTGACACTTATGCAATTCCAGCATGGATTATTGGTTTAATAGCAAGCCTATATACTGGTACCGAAAGTACTATAAGGAGTGGTGGGAGCCTGTCACACTTCTTCCCTGTTAATTCAGGGATAAGGTAAGGCAGTGTCCTTGCACTTGCATGGACTGGATAATGAGCAGAGCTACTATCCAAAGTCAATGTGGAGCAACACTGGGAAATATCAAAGCCACCCACCTCGACTTTGCCGACGATGTTGCTATCCTCTCTGAGTCTCAGGAATCACTGGTGGTGGAGCCCTTGAGCCTAAAGTTCTGGATCAAGAGCAAGATTCAGGATTTTGGAGGTCTATTAGGGGAACCTGCTCAGTCGATACATGCTTGCAGTGAGGATGTTGAAGTCACAGAGAGTTTTACGTAACTTGGTAGTGTAGTCCATATCTCTGGTTTGTCTGACGGACTGGCCTGGCAGCAGGAGCCAAAAATTCAGTCAGGAGGAGCATTTAGAGATGTTAGTAGTAATGCAGAAGGACCAAGCTACATGTCTTCAAGGTCTTGAAACTACCAATTTTGCTCTATGGAAGCAAAGCCTAGAAATTATCAAGTGCCATAGAGTCTCGTCTTGATGCCATTTGTAACAAATCCCTACACTGGATAATGGGTTACAGTTGGCAGGACCATGTGTCCAGCCGACGGCTACACCGTGAGACCGGTGTAGCCTGTAACTTATATAATCCGGGATCGCCAACTCAGGCTATATGGGCACCTAGCTCGTTTTCCTCTGGATGGAGGAGGCCCGTTGGACGACCTAGGTCATGGCTTTTGGCAGCTCTACCAGACCTGTCGCGAGGGGATACAGATGAGCCGAGAGACCATGAGGAACTAGAAACGAAGGGTGGTGATGATGATGATTTATATATATATATGTATGTGTGTGTGTGTGTGTGTGTGTGTGTGTGTGTGTGTGTGTGTGTGTGTAGGGCCGCGGTGGCCGAGTGGTTAGAGCATCGGACTCAAGACTGTCACGACGGCAATCTGAGTTCGAGGGTTCGAGTCACCGGCCGGCGCGTTGTTCCCTTGGGCAAGGAATTTCACCTCGATTGCCTATCTAGCCACTGGGTGGCCAAGCCAGTCCAAGTCAGTGCTGATCCCAAGCCCGGATAAAATAGAGAGAATGATTACCTAAAAAAGTAACACCGGCACTGGAAAGGAACTGGGGACCCTACCACGTACTCACTCCAAAAGCATCACAGCATGAAAACTACAATTAAGTATCATGCTGTGACCACGGCGGCTCAAACATGAACCTACCGTTAAAAAAAATAATAAAAAAATAAAAAATAAAAATAAATAAAATATATATATATTATATATATATATTATATATAATATATATATATATATATATATATATATATATAATGTAACGTATATATGTTTATTTATATATACTACATATGTATGTGTATGTGCGAGTGTGTGTGTGTGTGTGTGTGTCTACACACACACACACACACACACACACACACACACACACACACACACACACCACACACACTCACCACACACACACACTCACACACCACCACAACCACACCACACACACACCACACCACACCACCACCACACACACACACATATATATATATATATATATATATATATATATATATATATATATATATATATATGTGTGTGTGTGTGTGTGTGTGTGTGTGTGTGTGTGTGTGTGTGTGTAAGTCACAAATGAATCCTGGCCACACAACCGTAGCGAGGCTTGAGTTCGCCCCAAGGAGAGAAGGGAGGAGGGAGGCAACAAGGAATGGATGACGGGAAAAGGGAAGCGACGCAGGGCGTGACGTAAAAGAGCAGGAGGGACTATATCCTTTAAGGAAATCGGATGACGACCACAGCCATTGGCGAGGCCGAGGCCAATGGACTGTATTGTGAAGTGGTGCTTGCATACATTTCACAACACAGAGATTTGAGAAATATGAATGGGAGGTCGTTTTTCAATATAAAAAGGGAGGGAGGGTTAGGAAAGAGAGTGTGACTTTCAGTATTAGAAAGGAAAGAGGCAACAGAGAAAACCAAGCGGAAATATTAGCCAGTTAGTTGATTATGATATAAATGGAAAAAATAAAAAGAGCAATACAAATATTTCATTAGAAATAAGACAAGTTGAGAGTTATTTTAATAAGTATCTTGTTCTCTACTTTAAAACTGCTCCTTTGGTAAAAATTAAAAAGATCGAGACGCGTGGACCTGATCCCTTTGTAGACTCTATGTAATGATAATTCTATTAATATTGTTGCTATCAAAATAAAAACGGTAATAATAACCGTGATAATAGTATAATAATAATAGTAGCAATAATGATAATAATAGTAGCAATAGTGATAATAATGTTAAAAGCTAATAATGATAGTGATAATGATTTTAATAATCATATATTGATGATAATAAAATTGATAATGATAAACATTACAAGATTAATATTTATAATAATGATAATAATAATAATAATAATAATAATAATAATAATAATAATAATAATAATAATAATAACGATAATAATAATAATGATAATAATAATAACAGCAACAACAACAACAACAATAATAATAATAATAATAATAATAATAACAACAATAATAATAATAACAATAATAACAACAATAATAATGATGATGATGATGATAATAATAATAATAATATAATAATAATAATAATAATAATATTCCCCCGAGACCATGAAGTACCGGGTTGGCGTCCGGCGGGGGCTAGTCTGTCTCATGGGTGGGGGGGACTCTTTAGCTTTGAATAGCAACCTCCCTAGTGATGGTATCACGATAAAGATACTGGTGGTTGTGACACCTTATCACCACAATCCTCTTTATGAGTGTAATGCCAAATCAAAATAACCAGACAACGGCGTGAATGGGGCTGGAACTTTATGTGAAGGTCCCTCGCCCGCAGGTGTTCTCCGGTTCGACAGCGGAGACCCGTCGTTATCCTACTACTGTGAGAACAAAGTGAATAAAGAAGTAAATAAAGTAGTTATGAATGTTTTTACAGAAGTAAAACATTGATGAAAATGGAAAAACCTAACAGAGGATACAGGCAAGAATGTTCAGAGAATGGAGGAACAGAGGAGGGTTTGGTCGACTGAGCAACGTATGTGACCCGGCCAGAGCCATCAGAAAAAAAGGTTGGCTTTCAGAAATTGATTTTGGAAAAGATAAAAAGAAGGTTATAGGGGAGAGGGAAAGGGGGAAGTAATAATGATGGGGGGG
>NC_051387.1:20848962-20851462 GCF_015228065.2 Penaeus monodon
TACTCGATTTTTCTTGCCGAACGTTTTACCATAGACAACTAGTGCCATTGATTTTGCACTATCGACTGATAGAATATTTATTTTCTTCAGATTCATTAAGTTCACTTAAAGACTATTAAATCCTTAGAAACCACTAAAATGAACTGCTGGGTAACATCATTCGTAAAGTTACATGGTGCCAGTACAAATCAATCAAGCTAATATGGGTACAAGCCACTCTGGCATCCTTGCAATGAACAGGCTGACAAACCTAGCCGGGTCGGACTGGGCATCTGGACACTACCATAGTTCGTACAGATCTCAGGTGTTTTGTGTCTCTTATAAAGCCAAAATACTCTCCTGTGGCAAGTGAGTGGGAACAGCCTCCACTCACCCACAAAATCACAAGAAACATAGAACTGTGGGACAGACCACAGGAAGGAGAGAAGGAGGAGGTGTGTTGGGCCCGCCTTAGGGTCAAACGCTTCAAGACTAACACAACCTCACTCCTACATAGAAAAGAATACCCCCACAATGCCCAAACTTGTATATAGCCACCCAAACCATAGATCATATTTTTAACAGAATGTCCAACCTACACCAATAAACGACAACCTTTAATAAATTTCTTCCATTTAAAAAATAATGACTTTACAACATAAAATCTTTTATCAAATGATGAAAAAATAATAAATAAAGTAATCACTTTTCTAAGAGAGAACAAAACTTTATACATTTTATAGATTGCTAGAATAAATAGGATCCATTGGCTTAATAACCTTGGCCACATCCCAGCTGGTTGATAGCCAAGAAATCCAACAAAGAAAGAAAGAAAGATACTCTTACTTTGTTGATAGTATGCTTATTAATTTTTATTAAAACTCATGGTAACATTTAAGAACAATGAATAATGCAAAGACTCTTTCCAAAAGTCAGGAAAAAGGTAAATTAGTGTAGGACTAATACCTGACTCCTTGATGATTCAGCACTTTGTAGAGCCATCTAATGTTGTAAATACATAAATAAACTATATACAAATCAAGTGTGTGGGCATGGCATGTATTTCTTGCCAAATGTGTCCGATTTAAGGTTAATATATATATTACACACACACAAAGAGCGCACGCACACGCACACGCCAACACGCAACACGGAACACATACCGCAACCAAACACACAAAACGGGGATGATGAATTTTGATCCCCGCAAGCTGATACCAGTATTCCATCAATCCTGGGTCGACTGAGAGGGTCTGGCCACGGTGGGAACAGGCAAAATATGCGATTCTTTGACATTTAACAACGTTACTCTGTTCATAAAAAAAAAAAAATGTAACAAAAATGCCTCCGTGTAATGTCTATGTTTTTTCTGAAATATCTTTTTAATATCAAACGATTTTTTTTATTAATAATGTTTTTAAGATATATGTTTAGTTCATCTTATTTTCCACCACTATGAATTCCGCTCATAGCTAGAAACGATCGGTAATGATACTGTTACAAACCCATATCGTCTAGAGAAAATAAAAATGTTTTCTAATAATTCCTGTTCACTAGATTCTACAAGATAGCAGACAAGTGAAACATCGTCAATGCATATTTAGTAAGCCCCAATCAGACGCAGAGAGGGACAATAGCCCCAGGTTCCTCAACGAGAGCCAATTCAGTATCGCCTTCCAATTCCTAGGCGGGCGGCGCAACAAGGAAATAAACGCCGAACGCACCAATACCTTTCGCCGCCTGACTGAGTAATCGGAAGGACTGCTGATCCTTAGTGGCTTTTGAATCGGCTCTGGTTCACGGCTCTGGTGCTCGACTGCAAAGTTCTCCTTAAATTCACTGTTGAAATAAGTCGAAATCACAAGCTTGAATAAGTGGAACACGGGTTAGTCTCAACCCTATATTCCGAGGTATTTGAAAGGCCTTTCGATTTTGAATATTGTAGTTTCATGTCGGAAAACAGTGGTATTTTGAATATTTTATTCTAGTCACAGCCGATTTGTTAGGCATTTAATGCGTTTTCAAACTAACGGCTGAGATATACACACTGTGTATACATATACACATTTTCTAGCACTGAACAAATATTAATAACGCGATACATGCATATTGCAGTAATAATTGATTAACGAGATGACGTCAATCTATGAAGTGTTTACAATAAAAGAAGATGAAGAATCATTAACGTCTCGTAGCCTACCTCCGTAAGAAAGATAAATGGTGTGGCTAGTAAGAGGAATGAATAATTCCATGGGAGAGAGAAGGTCGGGGCACGGAATGGTTATATGGTGGAAAAGGGTTTATATCCACACGTAAGGCAAGTTTGCCCGAAAAGTTTCCGATTGACTCTGCCCATACGAATATATTTACATCGGCCAGTTAAACTATTTTGTAAGAGAAATAAAGGGAAGGGCCATTAGATTTTTTTTTTTAATCGCTATCACTGACGAACCTAGGTGTCGTACTATAGGTATTTCTTCTTCTTAAACACGATATTCTTATGTAATAGAGAGGAAAAGGG
>NC_051387.1:20866462-20868962 GCF_015228065.2 Penaeus monodon
AACATATTTTGTTGTAGTCATAGTCCATAAACCAAAAGTTCTTAATCTTTGTATTTAACCCTGTATAACACACATCTTTCTAACAACAACTACCATAGTATAAATGATCACGATTCAGAATAAAACTTTGCATATAACCATTAATATATCAATCATTATTGAGCTAAATGGTGTATCAACATATGGTGCTCTGCATCAGCGATTGATATGTTTTGTACGCTAATCTGACAACTGTTTATATGCAGTTCTGATCCAACGTAGAAACAGATCACAGAAAATTGTCATTTTGTCAGGTTGGTTAATGGTTTGCCTTGTTCACTGAACTGCTAAATAGCGAATCAACAGCGGTTGTTCGTCATACAAACTGTTTATCAATGGATACTGAAAGAGAAGGCATTGTTGATTGAACAAGGTCGATAAGGCAATGTAAACATCAAATACTCCATGTGAACTTTTCAACTGTTTAATCAAGAATGCTCTCTTATCTCTCCCAGCTAAAAAGTCTTTGATGAATTTATGAATGCTTTCATTTGTTTGTCTTTGTTGTTTACACTCTTTATAATTCCGACTCAACTTTTTTCCTTTCATTATCTACTCTAAATATTTTCAGAACCTTAAATACTACGTACGATATCCGGGAAGAACATAGTTGTATTATTATTATTATTATTATTATTATTACTATTATTATTATTATTATTATTATTATTATTATTATTATTATTATTATTATTATTATTATTATTATTATTATTATTATTATTATTGTTAATGATGGTAATGCTAATAATGACAATACTTATGATGATAAAAATAAAAATAATGATAATAACAAGAATCCTAATCACCACCACCATCATCATCATCACAATAATTATTGTTATTATCATTATCATTATTCTATTTTATTACTATATTTATCATTACCATTAACGTTATCATTATCATTATTATTAGCATTACTATTATTACTATTATTAGTATTCATGTTATCTTTATTATTACTACTACTAATATATTATTATCAATATTATGGTTATCATTATTATCATTTTTATCATTATTACTTTTATAACTATTATTATTTTATTATCATACTATTTTTTAAAATTATCATTATCATTCTTCTTTTTCTTCTTCTTCTTCTTCTTATTATTATTATTATTATTATTATTATTATTATTATTATTATTATTATTATTATTATTATTAATATTGTCGTTGTTGTTGTTGTTGTTAAACATATTATTATTATTATTATTATTATTATTATTATTATTATTATTATTATTATTATTATTGAAAATATTATCATATTATTATTTTAATTACATTACTATTATTATTATTATTATTGCTATTATTGTTATTATTATTATTGTTGTTGTTGTTGTTGTTGCTGTTATTATTATTATCATTATTATTATTATTATTATTATTATTATCATTATTGTTATTATTAATATAAATATTAATCTTGTAATGTTTATCATTATCAATTTTATTATCATCAATATATGATTATTAAAATCATTATCACTATTATTATTAGCTTTTAACATTATTATCACTATTATTATTATTGATACTATTATTATTATACTATTATCACGGTTATTATTACCGTTTTTATTTTGATAGCAACAATATTAATGGAATTATCATTACATAGAGTCTACAAAGGGATCAGGTCCACGCGTCTCGATCTTTTTAATTTTTACCAAAGGAACAGTTTTAAAGTAGAGAACAAGATACTTATTCAAATATCTCTCAACTTGTCTTATTTCTAATGAAATATTTGTATTGCTCTTTTTATTTTTTCCATTTATATCATAATCAACTAACTGGCTAATATTTCCTCTTGGTTTTCTCTGTTGCCTCTTTCCTTTCTAATACTGAAAGTCACACTCCCTTTCCTACCCCCCCCCCCTTTTTATATTGAAAAACGACCTCCCATTCATATTTCTCAAATCTCTGTGTTGCGAAATGTATGTAAGCACCACTTCACAATACAGTCCATTGGCCCCGGCCTCGCCAATGGCTGTGGTCGTCATCCGATTTCCTTAAAGGATATAGTCCCTCCTGCTCTTTTACGGCACGCCCTGCGTCGCTTCCCTTTTCCCGTCATCCATTCCTTGTTGCCTCCCTCCTCCCGTCTCTCCTTGGGGCGAACTCAAGCCTCGCTACGGTTGTGTGGCCAGGATTCATTTGTGACTTACATATATATATATATATATATATATATATATATATATATATATATATATATATATATATATATATGTGAGTGTGTGTGTGTGTGTACACACACACACACACACACACACACACACACACACACACACACACACACACACACACACACACACACACACTCACACATACACATATATATGTATATATACATAAACATATATACGTACATATATATATATATATATATACATTTTTTTGTTTTTTCCTTTCTTTTTTCTTTTACGGTAGGTTCATGTTTGAGCCG
>NC_051387.1:20893962-20896462 GCF_015228065.2 Penaeus monodon
TGAAACATGGCGCCGATATTACATTGCGCGGACGTCCACCGCCCTGCCGAGGCTTCCCCTGGGACGCCGCGCATCCAGCACTTAGGATGTATGAAAGAGAGCGATTATTAGATATTGCCTCTTTCTTCAGTGCTTGCAGAAAAATGCAGTTTTCAATATGACAATCCTGTTATGTGCACCACTTTTCCCCGAGATATATGGTCAGGGAGCTAGAGAGAAAGATGTAAATATACAGGAGGGATATAAAGGTCGATAGAGAAATAGGGTAATGAGGATATAGTTAAAGAGACGAACAGACAGAAAAAGATCGCCCACTCAAACGTTGAAATAAAAGGTTATATATCCACATAATGCATATTACAATTAAACTGTATATTTTATAGGGTAACATGCGTCATGTCCCAAGTGATAAGGCATAAGCAAACGATTTATTTTATGCATTGTATATATATGCATACATATATGCAAAAATACATATATTTTCTACTATGCAGGTCTTCCTTTCAAAATCTCCACCGTTCCTTTTCTTTTTCCCCTTTACATTAAATATATATATACGTCGATTTTTTCTTGTTTACATTTTTATGATTTACCCAGACAGAAATAGAGGAAGTAAAGGAGAGAACGGAAGGAAACGTCCTTGCAACTTTTCCCGGCTCCTCCTTGTCCCTGAGCGAGAAATTCCCTGCCCTTCCCCGCACGCCAGCGCCTCTCCGCGAGGGGACGAGGCGAGGAACCAGCCTCTCCAGGCACGGCAGAAAGCTTCCAAATCTCGCCAAATATGGAAGCCTCGTGGCAGCTGAGGAAACCCGCAAGAGGAGAGTTTTAGGAAGGTTTCTGAAGGATTTCTGAATGACTTGTCTGCAAGAATCTCTCCTTCGTGGCTCTTGCATCTTCCAGGCAAAGTCCTGTGTGCCGGGAAATGTGTTTCAGAAAAGTCGTCATTATGAAGATTACACACTATAAAAGATTGCATGTGTGTATGTGCGGGCACACGCGCGCGTTTGTGTATGTGTGTGTGTGTGTGTGTGTGTGTGTGTGTGTGCGTGCGTGCGTGTGTGTGTGTGTGTGTGTGTGTGTGTGTGTGTGTGTGTGTGTGTGTGTGTGTGTGTTGTGTGTGTGTGTGTGTGTGTGTGTGTGTGTGTGTGTGTGTGTGTGTGTGTGTGTGTGTGTGTGTGTGTGAGAGAGAGAGAGAGAAAGATGAAACTTTCAAGCAGAAAATATATGAATATATTTGAAAACCCAGGAACGACAGTCAGGATCCAATATGATATTTCTGTCAAAATCGTAACGCTGCAACATTCAAACAGGCCGAGCAACATGCACGTCAATCATCGCTCTTCACAGCCAAGACAAGTGCAACGAGGAGGTGTCAGTCCGCTTTTGCAATGTTGAAACACCACAACCGACTCGTGATGGGAGGGGACAACCATACGCCGTTGTTTTTTCTCTCTCTTTTCTTCTACTTTTCCCTCCTCCTCCAGCTAATCCTCCTTTTTTTTCTTCTCCTTTATTTTCATTTTCTTCTTTCTATTATTCTATTTTTCCTCCTTTTCTTCCTTTCTTGTTTACTTTTTTCTTCCAAAGGCTGTAGTTTTAACCAACGTAGATAAGTTGGTATAAAGGTATAAAAGTAGGTCTTCAACCTTCTCGGATATTTCATAGTAAATATTGTGTGCGATACACGCTTGGTCACAATTTCGGAAATAGTATTTGGTTGGTTGAAATACTCTGATGCGCAGTGGATGATTCCCTTTCCTCTTCTTTTTTCTCTTATTTCTTCGTTTTCCTGAAAGGCTTGAGTGACATTTAAATCAAATATCCATATTGAATAAAGGGCACTGAGTTCATCTCCAAGAACGATAACTATTCCCACATGATATTGATATAAATCAAGTGAGGAATACCTAGTAAAAAATGTGACGTTCTGCTTTATTGGATCATATGGTCAATAGATCGAAAAAGAAATATAATTCTTCTAAAACATGGTCAACAGTGGATCGAGAGCAGTACATAGTTATGGGTTTTAGCAGTGCTTTTGTCCTGTAGTTCATCTGCCAGTCTTATATATTATCACACATACACACACACACACACACACACATACACATTCACACACACACATACACATTCACACACACACACACACACACACACACACAGACACACACACACACACACACACACACACACACACACACACGCACGCACACAGCCATATCTCCTTAATTTCCGTTATTCTATTTGCATAGAGTTCGCTCTGCCAAGACTCATCACGGGAATACTAAAGCATGTAATTCCATTTCTTAAATCTGTTAGCTTTGTGGCTTGCTTTGTCGCTTTGTCAAGGGTATGAATAACAGTGCTGCGTGCAGGATAGAAATTAATATAAGTTGTATTTTAACAATGAAATAACTGATACAAAACTACTACTACCAATAATGCTACTATTATTACCATTGCTATTACTGATACTACAACTATTGTTGCTGCTGCTACT
>NC_051387.1:20921462-20923962 GCF_015228065.2 Penaeus monodon
GTGTGTGTGTGTGTGTGTGTGTGTGTATATGTATGTATGTATGCCTGTGTATATATATATATATATATATATATATATATATATATATATATATATATATATACATGTATATGTGTGTATATATATTTATATTTATATATGTATATATATATATGTTTATATATATATATGTGTATATATATATATTTATATATATATATATATGTATATATACTTATATTTATATATGTATATACATATATGTATATGTGTGTGAGTGTGTGTGTGTGTGTGTGTGTGTGTGTGTGTGTGTGTGTGTGTGTGTGTGTGTGTGTGTGTGTGTGTGTGTGTGTGTTGTGTGTGTGTGTGGTACATTGTAGAAGGAAAAGTATAGCCAGGGCTGCCACAAATGTCTTTATTAATTTCAAACGTTTCGGATTCATTCGCTCCATCCTCAATGATCTAAAGGCAAATCGACAGATATTTTTCTGTGCAAAATAATACATGTGTGTTTTTAAATCAGTTATCAAATAACTTTTAAATGAGACAAACAGGAGTAAAAGCTAAACTAGTTAAAATATATTAAGAACAGAAAATATCTAACAAAACTTAAAATACATACAAAAAATCTATTATAGAATAGAATATAAATGCAAGTATTAATAGTTATGTACAACTAATAATCATAGTAAAACAAAGCTTAAAAGAGAGGCACACCTTTGAAGGGCATAATGGCTTGTTAGTTAGTTAGATTGGGTGTAGTTATTTGGATGTTAGAGCATTGTTAAGCTATGGTTGCATCTTTTGAATAAACAGAGGTTCTGAAACCAGGAGGGCAAATCTGTTGGAAACAGTGGACAGAATTTTAAAATCTTAGTGTACGGGTGATGTTGTGTGTATGAATTTTGTCGGATTGCAGAGAAAGGTGGTTCACTGAGAGGAAAGGCAGAACGACTGTTTGTGGCAGCCCTGGCTATACATTTCCACCCACACACACACACCCATACCTGCTTGACCTTTTCTCTACTCTACGGAAAAGTCATGGAAAGACTTCCTTCAACACGCCAATCGATAACAGCCTCTCTGCCTTATGAAATACAGCCAGTTAATTGAGGCCTGAAGTCTTAGATTTTCCTGAAATCAATTTTCTTTTTTTAACGGTAGGTTCATGTTTGAGCCGGCGTGGCCACAGCATGATACTTAATTGTAGTTTTCATGTTGTGATGATCTTGGAGAGAGAGGGAGAGAGAGAGAGAGAGAGAGAGAGAGAGAGAGAGAGAGAGAGAGAGAGAGAGAGAGAGAGAGAGAGAGAGAGAGAGAGAGAGAGAGAGAGAGAGAGAGAGGGGGGGGGAGAGAGGGAGAGAGGGGGGGTCACATACCTGCCAGGTCTAATTTTTGTGCAAATAACAACCCAGATGTGAGTACATACTTTATTCTTGTGTACTTCCTTTATCCCTACCACTACATTCTTTTGCCGTATCTCATACACAGATATGTGGGTTTTAGATATTTACGCCTTGAAGTTGCCCAGGATAGTAAATGTTTCGATTGCTAGCCCTCTGTTTTGAAAAATTGCACATCCAACCTCTTCTGTAAGTGTCAAGCTACAAAATAGCATGAAACTTCTGAGAACTGTCCGCCGTCATATTTTTATTATTGAAGTAATAGAATCAATTAATAACACAAACGATAAAAAATCATGACCTTTGGTTGGTTCTATTAAATGAAGTCACGTGCTGAGATATCAAAATCACGAGGAAGTGTGTGTGTGTGTGTGTGTGTGTGTGTGTGTGTGTGTGTGTGTGTGTGTGTGTGTGTGTGTGTGTGTGTGTGTGTGTGTGTGTGTGTGCGTGCGCGCATATATATATATATATATATATATATATATATATATATATATATATATATATATATATATATATACATATATATATATATATATATATATGTATATATATATATATATATATATATATATATATATATATATATATATATATATATATATATACACACACATATATATACATACATATAAATGCATATGTAAAGGTTGCCAACTTGATCTTAATTACTGGTCTGGGCCCTCCACCAGTACAACCTTTTGCGGATCACCTCTGCTTTGTTGCTCTGTTTAACAATTGACATATTACCACTATTACCATCTAGATTTATTACTCAAATCCTCACACACAAAACACAAAGATTAAAAAAAAAAAAAAAAAAAAAAAAAAAAAAAAAAAAAAAAAAAAAAAAAAAAAAAAAAAAATATATAAAATAAAAAAATATATATATATATATATATAATATATATATATATATATATATAAATCAACAAAATAATTAATCAAGAGACATTAAATGTTTTGTTTCCCTTTGTGACCCATAACCGCTATAGTATTTTTTTTTTCACAAATCACACATAATGTCTGAGTGTTGTGGCTTTATTCTCACTTTTTTATCACTTTTTTCATCTGTTCCTCTTTCCTCACACTCGTGCCTTGTGGCTCGTGCCTCTCGC
>NC_051387.1:20941462-20963962 GCF_015228065.2 Penaeus monodon
TGAAATATAACAAGTAAAGATAACAGAACAGCAGAGAGAGAGAGAGAGAAAGAGAGAAAGAGATAGATAGAGAGAGAGAGAGAGAGAGAGAGAGAGAGAGAGAGAGAGAGAGAGAGAGAGAGAGAGAGAGAGACAGGCCGACAGAGACAGACAGAGACAGAGATAGACAAACACAGACAAACACAGACAGACATTGGGAGTATTGAGAGAGAAAGAGTAAGAGTGAGAGTGAAACGAATTCCAACACGGATTGCATGCATATTGGAATGTCAGTTATAGTTGTTCGTAGTTGCAACTGCTAGAAAATATTTTCGCTCTTGAAAGCTATACAAATAGTGTCAAATGCTCCTGAAAGCAGAGGGTTTAGTTCAACATATTCAGGTAATTAATGAACGCAAGTTGAAATGCCATGTATATCGTGTTGTCAGTGAGAAGGACTTCTTGCTGACATGGTCTAATATCGCGGATGTGCTAGGACTGATGCAGTGTTTATGCCTGAACTCGATTTCGATTTAGTGTTTTAATATGAACTTTGTCCACGGGCAGAGTAAGTCGCTGAGAAATCTTTGAGTAATTACATGATATTTTTTTTCAATCATATGATATATGATACTTTTTAACCATAGTTAGCCAAAGTTTCTTGCTTGCCTTAGTAGAGAGTTATTTTATAACATTATGTATTATTAACGACATTTACCTTATACAATTATTTTAATGAATTTCAGTTCGGAATTTCCTAGTACTAGTAATAAATGATAATGACAGTAGTGACAATGATGATACTATTACTACTACTATAATAATAATAATATTAGAAATGGAAATAATAATAATGTTAATCATACTGATAATAATTATAAAGTAATAGCAACAATAATAATGCTAACTTTAATATAAAAAATGATAATGACAGTGATGATGAGGCTCAATGAGAGGAGGAGGAGGAGGTGGAGGTTAATGATAATAATAATAATGATAATGATAATGATAATATTAGTAATAATAATAATAATGATAATAATAATAATAATAATAATAATAATAATAATAATAACGAAAATTATGATGATAATTATTATAATAAAGCAAATAACAATAACAATATAAATAACAAAGTAACAATAAAGATGATTTTGATAATAATAAATCAATAATGATTATGAAAATGAAAACAGTAAAAATAATAAAGATAATTAATTATAATATGAATATAAATGATAATGGTGATGATTATGATAACAACAACAACAATTAAAATAAAAATAATAATGATAATAAAGCTACCTGTGTGCCATATTTATCCGGAAATCAAGGGCTGTAATGTTGCATAGGTGCATAGGTGATTTAATATAATGTTGAGCCCGTATGCTTTGAATTGTATGTTTGTATATTTTGTGTCTTTTTCTCTTATTTTTTAAATCACTTTGAAGCGGAATTAGTCGAAGGAGACAATCCCGATCCCGCCAAGGAATTAACCGGGAATAACCATAGATCAAATCAAAGTGCGGGAAAGGAAAATTGAGGAAGTTAAAAAACAAGAATTGATCATTTGTTCACCGAAGTTAAAAGGGGAAAATATCGGGGGGTGAGGGGGGGGGGTGAGTGTTTTTATTCCGTCTCACTTTTGTTTTCATTATATCTATCTTTATGCTTATTGCGGAGTCATAGATATTAACTTCAGAATTTAATTAGGAATAATCCTTATTTTTCCTCTAATATTTATTGCTAAGGTTTACACTTTGATATGCCACCTGTTTTTTTTTATATGACTATAGAATAAAGGAATTGGAAAACACACACACACAATACACACACACACACACATATACATATGTGTGTGTGTGTGTGTGTGTGGGGTGTGGGGGTGGGTGGTGTGTGTGTGTGTTTGGGGGTGTTTGTGAATAAAATTTGGTTGTTTTTTTTTGGGTTTTTTTTTTTTTTTAATATTTTTTTTAAAAAACACATATAATTTTTTATATATATTTTTAAATAATTATAATATAATATATATATAAAACCCAATATATAATATATATATTTATTATTTTATTAAAAAATTAATATTATAAATTAATATAAAAAAATTTAAAAATTTTTATATAAATATAAATATATATATAATATATATATATTGTTGTGTTGTTTTTTTTTGTGGGTGTGTTTTTGTTGTGTGTTTGTTGTTGTGTTTTTTATTTTATTTTTTTTTTTAAAATTAACAACATTATGTGGGGATTTAAAAAATTATATATATATATATATATTAATTAATATATACATATAATTATATATATTATATAATAAATATATAATAATTATAATTAAAATTTAAATATGATATTATTATTATTCTATTATTTAAATTTTTAATTATAAAAAATTTTATATTTTAATTTTATATAATTTTAATATTATATATTTATAATTTTATAAAAAATATGAGTGTGGGGTGGTTGTTGTTTTTTATGTTTATTTTTTATATTTATATAAAGATATTATTTAAAAAAAATAATATCTATCTATAAAAATTATATATTTAATTATTTCAATTTATAATAATAAACAGATAGGGATTTGTATAATTATATATATTATATTATTTCTATTATATCTTTTATTATTATTATTATTATTTCTATACATATATATTAATATTATATAATTATTATTAATTATATAATTAAATATAATAAAATTAAAATTAATTAATATATAATTATTATTATATTTAAAAACAATATGGATGTGGTGGTGGTGTATGTTTTATATATATATATTATATAAAATTATAATATATAAAATATATTATAAATATAATATAATATAATATATAAAATATAGTGTATTTTACAAAATATTATTATATTTTTATATTATTTTTAAATTATATATAAAATATTATTTTAATTATATATTATCTTTTATTATTTTTTTTTAATTTAAAAAATTATTTTTAAAATTATTTATATATATTATAATATATATAATATAATATATATATTAATTATTTTTTTTTTTGGGGGTTTTTTTTTTTTTTTTTTTTCTTCGTTTGGTGGGGTGGTGTGTTTTGGGGTGTGTTTTTTTTATTTAATTTATCTTATTTTTTTTTTTTTTTTTTAATTGTTTATTTTTTTATTTAAAATTATTACTTATTTATCTAAAATATAATTTAATTATTTTAAATAAAAAATAAAAATCCCCCGTAAAACCTAAGGTATCTAAAATTTTAAATTTTTATCTTCTATACTTAAAGCCCCCCGGCTTTTTTAAAGGGGGTGGTGTTTGGGGGTTTGTGGGGGTGGGGGGGGGGTTGCGGGTGCTCTTTCCCCGGTCGTTGGTGTTTATTTTTGTTTCCCCCCCCCCCCCCCGGTTGGGAAAAAAAAAAAAAACCCCCCCCCCCCCAAAAAAAAGCCCCCTTTTTTTGGGGGTAAGGTTTTTTTTAATTGTTTAATTATTTTAATAGAATTTTTGTATGTAATTTACTAAAATATGTAGGGGTTAAATTGAAATTAGTTTAAAGGGGGAAACCAACTCAAATAAAGCTACTAAGGAGGGGTTTTTATTTTAATGAAAAAAGATTGACTTTTAAAAAAATATATTATATTTGGGAAAAAAAAAAAAAGGGGGGAAAGTTTAGAATTTTGGGGTTAGGTAATTAATTAGGAAAAAATTAATCACCACACAAACAAAACCACACCAAAACCCCCACACACACACACACAACACACCACACACCAACACAAACACACACACACACACCCAACAACACACACACACACCACACAACACACAAAAAAAAAAAAACAATAAAATATAAAAAATATGTTTAAAATGGAATATAATGGGAAAAAAAAAACCATATAAAATAAAATATAAAAAAATATATATTAATATATTTATTAATTATATTATATATATATATATATAAAAATTTAAAATATTATATATTATATATAATATATATAAACACCACAAAACACAAAAACCCCAAAACCCCAACAAAAAAAAAAAAAAAAAAAAAAAATATATATATATATAATATATATATATATATTTTATATTAAAAAAATATTAACTTTATAAATTTTTTTTATAAAAAAAACACAAACACACACAACACCAACACACACACAACCAACCACCGCACACACACAACACACACACACACACACACACACACACACACACACAAACACCAACAAAAACAAAAAAAAAAAAAAAAAATAAAAAAAAAAATACACCACACAACACACAACCCCCCCACATATATATAAAATATATATAATATAAATTAAATATATATATTATAATTTATTATATATTATATAATATAAATTTTTTTGGGGGGTTATTTAAATATATATAATAAACACACCCCCACAAAACAAAAAAAACACAAAAAAATATAAATAAAATATAAGGAATATAATATATTATATATAAATATATATAAATAATTTTTAAAATTAAAAAAAAAAAGAAAAAAATAAAAAAAAAAAAAACAAATTATATAAAAAAAAAAAAAAAAAAAAAAAGGGGGGGGTTTTTTTTGGACAAAAACACAACACAACACACACGCACATATTAAATAAAATTTTATAATTATATATATTTAAATATAAAAATAAATAGAAAAAATATATATAAAAAAGTTTTGAAATATATATATTATAAAATAAAATATATATTATATATTAATAATATATAAATAAAATTATATAGTTATTAATATATAATATATATTAGTATTAATATAATATAATATATATATCTAAATTTATGTTAAATCACTAATATTTATTAAAATATATAATATATATTTTTATATAAAATATAATATATACTATTTAAAATTTTTTTTGTTTTTTACACCACCCCCAAACACCAATATTATAAATTTTTAATAATATATTATATATATAATTAATTATAATTTTTATTAATATAATATAAAATAAAATAAAATTATATTAAAAATAATATATAATTAAAATTATTTGTATATAAAACCCTAAAAATATATTAAATAAATTAATAAATATAAATATATATAGATATATATATAAAATTTTTGGAATATTACATACATATTTTTAATATTTAATATTTAATATAAATTAATATATTAATAATATATTATAATATATATAATTAAAACTAAAACATATTTTTAAAATATATTATATAATATAAATATAATATTTTTATATATATATAAAAATTTTATATTATTTTAAATAGCCATATCTTCTTTTGGGTTTTTTTTTTTTTTTCTTTTTTTTTGTGATTTTCTTTTAATTTTAAATATTTTATATATTATTAATTTTATATATATATATTATATAATTTTAAAATATAAAAAATTTTTATGTATATATTTTTAAATTTTTATTTTATTATTAATAATAAAGTATTATTTAAATAATAAAAGATTTATATTTTATATAAAAAAATTAAATTAAAAAATTTTAAAAAGAATATAGTTTTAAAATTGGGCGTGTGGGGGGGGTTGTTGGGGTTTTGTGGGGGTGGGGGGGGTGTGTTGTGGGGGGGGGGTGTGGGGGGTGGTGTGAAAAAAAAAAAAAAAAAAAAATATAATAATAATTATATATAAATAATTATATATAATTAATATTTTATTCTAGTAATTTGTTTTTGGGGTTTTTAAACAACCCCAAAAATTACTACCACCAAAAACCCCAAACAACAACCCACACAACAAACCCTTTTAAATAATATATTTTAATAAATATATTTTTTTTGGTTTTTTTTTTTTTTATTTTTTTTTTTTTTTTGTTTTATAAACACCAAACAACCCCCAAACATATTATAATACAATCTAATTTTAATATAATAGATATATTATAAAATTATAAAATATAATTATGATAATTTTATTATTTTTTGCCAAATACAACCCAAAAAACAAAACACACCAACACACCACCACAACACACCACCCAACCCACACAACAAAAACCCCCACACACAAAAAAAAAATATAGATATTTTATTATATAAAATTATATATTAATATATATATATATTAATTTTCAATTATATACACCAGCACAACCTACCACCCAAAAAAATACACAACAAACCAAACATAATTTAAAATTTTTATATATATATAAAAATTATATATAAATATATTATATAAATATTTTAAATTAATTTTATTAAACAGAAAACCACACACACAAAAACCCCAAAAAAACACACCCACACACACACAAACACACACACAACACACCCACACAAAACCACACACACACACCCACACACACACACCACCCCACCCCCCAAAAAAACAAAAAAAAAAAAAAACAAAAGAAAAAAAAAACACACCCACACCCCCACACCCCCAAAAACCCCCACACACACACACACACAAAAAAATAAAAAAAAAAAAAAAAAAAAAAAAAAAAATAAAAAAGAAAAAATTATTATAAAAAAATTTTAAAAAAACAAAACAAAAACCACACTACGCAAAACAAAAAAAACAATTTAAAAAAAAAAAACAAAAAAACGAAAAAAAAAAAAAAAAAAAAATGAAAAAATTAAAATAATAAAAATATAATATTTAAAAGGTAGGGGGTTTTTTATAAAAAATAATCAAAATCAAATAAAAAACTTTAAAATTTACAATAAAATATTGGAAATAAAATTCATTATCTATTTTAAAAAACATATAGATTCACAAAAAAAAAAATTCCCATTGGAAAACCCCACAATTTCCAAAACTCTGGAAAAGAAATTTTAAATTTTAAAAATTTTTTAACCATATTTTAATTTTCATTAGGGTTGATTTTTGGGTGCTGGTGATAGCAAGAAAAGTCAAAGTTTGAAATAGCTGTTTCAAGATTTAGCGTTTTTACTACGGGGGAAAACAATGATGATTCGGAAAAAAAAATTTGGGAAAGACCTGTTGGACACTAAAACGGGAAAATTAAATTAGGGAGGCTGGAAGAATGTATTGAAAGCTTCTGGGGGAAAGAAAAGCGAAGATCATTTTTGGGGAAGGGGTAGAGTCCCGGCGTAAACTGGACCGAAAAGAAGAGATATTATTAGAAAAAATAAATTAATATTTTTAATTTAAAGGAGAAATTAAATTAAAATTTTTTTAAAGAAATATTAAGAAGATGTAAATTAAAGAAAATTTTAAAAGAAAATTATAAATTAATAAAACCCAACAACAAAATTTAAAATATATAATATATATATATATTATATTAATAAAATTAAAAAATATATAAAATAAAAAATTTAAAAATTAAAACCCAACACAAAAAATTTTAAAATTATATTTATTTTAATATATAATAATTATAAAAGATTTAAAATATAATTAGAATAAACAATAAAACCCCAACACCCAATATATAAGAAAAAATTTAAATAAATTATAAATAAAATTTTTTAATTAGATATATAATATATTTCTATATATTAAAAATATTTTAATAATAATTATAAATTATATAATAAATATAATTTTATAATAATTATATATTTCCCTTATTATATAAACAAAAAAAATATAATAAAAAATTTATGTAATTATAAAAAATTTATATTATTATAATATATATATTATATATTATATATATAATGTAGATTATTTATTATTATATTTAAAATTTTATAATATAAAATAATATTTTATAATAATTTTATATTAAATTTATATATTTTTTTTTTTTGTTTTAATATAAAATGTACATATAATAAATTTAATATAATAATATTTTTAAATATATTTTAATATATTATATTTTAATCTATATTAAATAAAATATATATAATTATAAAATATAGGGTTTATTTTTTTTGGGGGTTTTAAAACCACCCCACACCCCAACAACCAAAACAAAAAAAACACCCATAAAAAATATATAAATATAATATATAATTTTATATAAAATATATTAATATAAAAAAAAAAAAAAAAATTTATATATTTATATATATAAAATATAGATTTAATATATAATTATAAAATAATATTTATATATATATATTAAAATATATATATATTATATTATATATTATATAATATTATATATTTAAAAATATATATAATTATTAATATATATATATAATATAATATTATATATATATATATATTTATATTTTAATAATAAAATATAGTAATATAGTATTGTATAGCTATTTATTTTTCAAATATTATTTATATAATTAAAATATATTATTTTATATTAATATTTATATAATTTTTTTAAAATTTAATTTATAAAAATTATTTTATATATTATTATAAAATATATATATATTATATATATTATGTGTGTGTGGGTGTGGTGTGTGGTGTGTGTGGTATACATACATATATATATATTATAATATATATATTATATAATATTATAAAAATTATATTATATATTATATATAATATATACAATTACGGATGGTATCGGTTTTTCAAAGCACATTTTAATATACTTAAAGGGAAATTTTTAAACGGGGAGTTTATCCCGCCTCTTCTATTAATTCGAAAGGGTTGAGCATGAAAGATCTAAAAAAAATACCCTCCTTAGAGAACCGAGATATTTGTTGAGGTTTATTTTTTGAACATTATAAAAATGAAAATAATGATAAGATGAGATATGATGATAATAAAAAATAATAATAAAAAATAATAAAAAAAAAATAATAATAATAATAATAAAATAAAAATAATAAAATAATATATAGTATAGAATAAATAAAAATAAAAAAAATAATAATAATAATGGGTTTATGTTTTTCAGGGAGCCAGAGATAAAAAATTACTGAAATGCGAAAAAGAGACAAATATATATAAAAAAACATATAAGCAAAGAAAAAAAGTAAACTAAAAATTTTTTAAAACAAAAAAAAACAGTTAACAAAACCCAAGTTAAATTAGGTGTGTAGGCCCTGGACTAGTAAATTGGATAGTGTTCGTTGATGAGGGGCTAATGGGATGTCCCGTGGTAGCGGTCAGTGCGGGGCCCGATGGGGCCCGTTGTTGGGGCGGAAAGGCCCCCTCGGGCACGGCGCGTCGGGGGGCAGCAGGCACGGGGGGCGTGGTGGGGACGCAATTTTTGGCCAAAAAGGTAGGAAAGGGTTTTGGGAGGGGGGGGAGGGGAGGCCCCGGGGGAGCCAAGCGCTTCATGATGGTATAGAAAAGGGCCCAGAATGATCTTTGGGTGCCCCCTTTTTCCCCTTCAATTGTAGCGCTAGGTGGCGGGTGGGGGGGGACCAGGGGGGGGGGGTTGGTCAATTTGGGAGGTGAATACCGTAGAAATTTAACTCCGGGGCGGGAAAGCCAAGGACTTTAGGGGAGCAGCATGTGGGCCCCACGAGGCAGACCCACGTATCCCTGCATCCATGTAATTATGAGATAACTGTTTTAAATGCGCGGTACAAATCGTTTATCAATTTTCATTTTAAATCCTGGCCCCCAGGGATGGCAACCCCCGGGCATTCTTGCACCAGGGGGGAATTTTGAACAAAAAAAAAAAAGCCTGTCACACCAATAATATGCATTGCAACAAATGGCATAAAACTAAATTATTTTATTTTATTCTTATTTTACTACTGCTATTACTACTACTAATAATAATAATACGAAGAAGACAACGGAAAAAGAAAAATTAGGGGGGAAAGGACCCCTCTACGATATCCGTTTTCCCCGAAGCTGAACCGGTCATCAAACAAATTTAGTTTTTAACAAACAAGTCGAATTTTTGGGGAAAAAGCAATGTAACAATATCTACCGTAGTATATCAAGAGCCGTTATTAAATTAAAACAATAAAAAGGAAAATATTTAAGAAAACTCAAAATAGATGGTAAAAAATTAATAAGGGAAAACTATAAAACAGCAGCAATATTAACAGCAAAAACAGCAAGAGCATTACGAAGGCTCTGAAACTGATATGACCAAAGTAATAAAGTAGCCTCTCAAGCGCGTTCAATCCCGTCGATGTATTTGGCATTACCGTAAATTACTTTTAATTAAAATCTTATTAGGATGTAAAATTTTACGAAGCACGACCCCTTATCCTTTAAAGGGTTTCCCATTTCAGTTACGATACTCGTTGGGATAAATTTTTCAAAAGGCCAGCATAGAGCCCGGAAACCTGCGCTAGGTAAATTTGGGTGCCTAAATTTTACGGGCCCGGGGTTTAAAAGGGGGAATTTCTAAAAAAATTTTTTCGTACTGTCTTATTTTCTTTAAATTAAAAAATCCCACATAGAGTCTCCAAGTAAAACCACACAAAAAAAACCAAAAAAATAAGGGAAAAAAGTTTAAAAGGACCGGTCTTTGGGAATTTCTAATACTTAAAGCATTTTTCAAAAAAAAGAAAAATGTAAAATCCAGATTAACAGTGTGCTGAAAGTTACTTCTCGTTGTGTTGAGAGAACACTATTCTTGCTATTTTTGTAGGTAAATTAAAATGCAAGAAATGTAAAGCATTAACACGCGGGGGGAAAGAACATTTGGATACAGGGAAAGAAGTTTTTAAAAAGGGTAGAAAGGTGCGTAATACAAGTGTTTTCCTGCACTTTGTTTATGTTTATTTTTCTTTTGTTCTTCCAGGGAACACAAAAAAGGTTACTTCCATTTATGCAGGATTTTGGGCCGGGAAGTGCGTGCCAAGGGCACCCACTCGAGGAAGCTCCTTGTCTCGCCCGGCCTACACGGATACGGTTATTGGCTTAGGCAGGGACGAGAGCAGCCAAGTGAGAAGCTGCGATCATTCTCCCCCGGCCCTTTGGTTTAGCTCAGCTCGGCTAGGAGAGACTCGAGCGGACGTGAATAGACGCTGCTCTTGGGCCTGCACCCAGGAGCATGCGACAGGTCACTTAAATATTTCCATGCAAATATTCACTTATCGATATAAGTGAAAAGGGTTATGATGCGTGTAATAATATTAATGAAAATTATACTATTATGGCTGATGTTGCTCGCTATACTAACTGCTATACTAATATACTACTTATACTACTACAATACTACTATACAATACTACTACTACTACTCTACTACTACTACTATAAACCCCCACTATTAAAATTACCTATACTATATACTACAATACTACACTACTACTAACTCTATACTACTTCTATTTTCACTACTACTACTATTATACTAAAAATCTGCTGCTACTACAACAAAATACTTATTCTGCTACCACTATACTATTTAAAAATGTTGCGTGTATTTTCTAAGATATAAAGATGAGGGTGACGATGATAATAACAACAACAATAATGATAATGATAATGGTATGAATCATAATAATAGTAGTGATAAAGATTATAATAATAATAATAATGATGATGATAAGGATGACGATAATGATGATTATAATAATGAGGATAAGGATGGTAAGGATAGTGATAATGATAATATTGATAATGAAATAATAACAAAAGTAGTAGTAATGATAATACTGATAATAATGATAATAGTAACAACAATATTAATGATAATAATAATAATGAAATGAAAATTTTGATAAAAATGTAATAGAATAAAAATGGAAAAAACGATGATAAAATATTTAAAAAAAAATTTAAAAAATAAAATAATAATAATAAAATATTAATAATAATAATAAAAAAATAATAAAAATAATAATAAAAATAATAAAAAATAAAAAAATTTTTTAAAAAATAATAGTAAAAAATTTTCTTTTTTAACGGTAGGTTTTATGTCTGACCCGCCCTGGTACAGCAGAACTTAATTTTAGTTCATGTTGCGAGCCTTGGGGGGTACTGGGAGGGTCCCCAGTTCTTTCCACGGAGGTGCCGGTGACTTTTAGGTAATATTTCTCTATTTATCCCCGGGTTGCCCCCGTGGGTTTGGGAGGCAAAAGAGGGGAAGTTCCTTTCCCAGGGAACAAGCCCGGCCGGTGACTCGAAAACCCCGAACTCAGATTGCCGTCGTGACAGTTTTAGTCCGACGCTCTAACCTTCCCGGGCCTCGCGGCCCAAAAGTAATAATAAAAATAATAATAATAAAAAAAAAATAATAAAAAAAAAATAATATAATGTTAATAATAATAAAAAAATGATTAAAATAATTAAAAAAAAATAATAAAAATAAAAATAATAATAAAAAATAAAAATATAATAAAATGGTAACCATAACAAAAAATATGTATATCTACTAAAACAACAAAAAACAACAGAATAAAATGATAAAATTAAAAAAAATTACTATATTTCATTATATTTTTTAATTTTTATTAATTTCTTTTATAACAACAAATTAAAAATAAAAATTTTTATATTTTATCAAAAAATAATAAAAAAAAGATAAAAAAAAAAATTTAAAAAAATAATAATAAAAATTATAATTATAATTATAAATAATTTTAAATTTTAATTTTTAATTTTAAATTATAAATAAGATAATAAAATAAAAATAAGTAATGATAATAATAAAAAAAAATAATAAAATAAAATAATGATAAAAAATAATAATAATAAAATTTAAAAAATAAAATATAATAATAATAATAAAAATAACATAGAATTATAATGAAATAATATATTGAAATGATATGATTCATAATAACGATAAATAATCATCAAAATAATCTAATAATAATAATAAAAATATAATAATGAAATAAAATAATGATAGTGATGAGTTAAAAAAACAACAACAACAAAAATAAAATAATAATAATAATAAAAAAAATAATAAAAATAAAATAATAAAAATAATAATAAAATAATAACATAACAAAACAAAAACAAAACAATAAAGTACGATAAAGATAAAAAACGAAACATAACGAAACGATAAAGATAACGATAAAGAAATGGTAATGAAAAATGTAAGATAATGAAAAGAAATGAAATGATAAAATAAATAAAGGTAACATAACAATAAAAATAATAGTAATAATAATAATGACAAGAACAACAAAAACAAAACAAAACAACAAAAATAGTAATAAAATAAATTTAAAGTATAGCAATGGAAAAATAAAAATTATAATAAAGATAATAATTAAAAATTTTTTTTATTTCTGTTTTCTATATTTTTCTGTTTTTATTATTTTTATTTTATTATTTTTTTATTATTATTATTATTTTACATTATTATTTTTATTATTTTTATTATTTAATATTTTTCTTTTTAAAAAAAAAAAAACAAAAATTAATTACAATTAAAAAATTAAAATAAAGATAATAATACAAAAAACAATCCCCAAAAATAGAATAATAAACAATAATAATAAGATAAGATAATGATAATGATAATGATATGATAAGTAATGATTGATAATGAAAAGATAATGATAATGAAAGAAAGATAAAGATAAGATAATAAAAATAATAAAAATAATAAAATTATAATTATAATAATAAAATAATAATAAAAATAAAAAAAATGATAATAAAAATATAAATATAAATAATAATAATAAAAATAATATAAAATATTAAACTAAAAAATAATTTTAAAAGATATTTAAAAATAATTTTTATAAGATGAGATTCAATTAAAAAATGATAATTTAAAATAATAATAATTAATAATGTAAAATAAAAAATTAAAATAATAATAATAAAAGATAAAAAGTTATAATATAATAATATAATTTTTTATTATTATAATAAAAATAATGGTAAGATAAATAAAAAATTTTAGTTTTAAAAATTTAATTAAAAATAAAAATAAAAATAATAAATGTAAGATAAGATGAGATGTGATGATAATAATAATAATAAAAATAATAATAATAAATAATAATAAATAATAATAATAAAAATAAAAATAATAATAATAAAAAAATAATTTATAATGTAATGTAATGTAATGTAATGATAAAGATATGTAATGGATAAAAAATAATAATTTCCTTGGTTTTACAGTAAACTGCAACCGGTTAGGAGTTTTGACGTCGGTAATTAATTACCCTTGCCATAACACCCCAAATAACCCTTTAGCAAGGTGTAGTACCCGTCAGCTCCCCCGAGGGCCGAAGTACCGGGTTGGCTCCCGGGGGGGCTAGTCTGTTCATGGGTAGGGAAAATCTTTTG
This sequence comes from Penaeus monodon, assembly GCF_015228065.2. Taxonomy (NCBI): domain Eukaryota; kingdom Metazoa; phylum Arthropoda; class Malacostraca; order Decapoda; family Penaeidae; genus Penaeus; species Penaeus monodon. The sequence goes on from NC_051387.1 coordinate 20,955,516, forward strand.
TCTTGGTTTATACTTTCCTATAGATGGTGTTCAAGAAAAAACTGGGGGTTTGGAAACCCTTAAATTTACTAATCCTCTTTTAAGTGAATGAGTTCTCAAAAAAATTTAAGAAAAGGGGGAAAGCACTGGAACCTTTTGTGGGGGTGCTCGGGAGGTTCCCCGGTCCAGCAGCGGGGACCGGCGTTATCCCCGTAGCTGAGAAAAAGTGGCCCAAGAAATGAAATTTTGGTGGTGGAGGCTATTTTAGACGACACCCCTTTAGAAAGGGTTCCAATAAAAGGAATAGGGAAAAGGGGTACAAAAAAAAAGGGAAAAACGAGGGGTTTTGATGTTCGGAACAAAGGTGTGTATCAGGCAAAGGGGATTAGAAAAAAAAGGCGGCTTACGGAAAGTGTTGAATGATCAAAGAAGGGTTAACGGAAGTAAACTAAAGCGGGAAGAGAACAAAATTTCATCGGAAGAAAACCCAAATTTTAAATTTTGATGAAAGAGAGTCTGACCATAGAACGAAAATTAAACATTTAGTTTAGGAAACGTCAGAGGAAGAAAAATATTGGAAGAATAATGAAGTATCAACTTTAAAGGAAGTGTGAAGGAATAAGTTTTAAAAAAATTGAAATAAGAAAAAAATTACTGTAAGAGAGTAATAAAGTTTTTCCGTATTTTCAAACCCCAAAATTACTAAACAAAAGTCTCATTATTGCGTTTCTGTTGGGTTGCAAGACGGTTTTGGGGTTTTTTTTTTTTAAAAAGGGAAGACAATGGGACGCCACCTAACCCTGGTGGAAAAAAAAAATGAAAAAGAATCAAAGAAATACAAAGATATTTAAACTGATGCGAGGTAAAAAAAAGGGGAAGTGAATCAAGGAAAAAGTTTAAAAAGTATGAAAATTCAGCATCCCTTGGAAAGGAACTGAAAAAGAAGTCCCCGGGAAGAAAACAAAATGAGATACCGAAAAAAACAATACAGGCAAAAAGCTATTCACATGACGAGAAAGATTGTATTTGAACTTTTAAGGGAACAAACCCGGGGGGCAAAGAAAAATTTAAAAAGCGGAAGAAGGTAGAGTGTTTTGGGAAAGGAATAAGGGGAAGATTTAAAAAACATAATACAATCTGAGTGGGTCAAAACGTAAAGGCAATTTAAAATCGGAATCGGAAGGGTTTGGGCAAAATGGGGAAAATGCCTTAAAAGAAAATTAAAAGGTACCAAATGGAAAGCCACGGAAAAGATGGGTTAGGGTTTTTGGGAAAGAAAGACAATTTGCATGAAGAATTGCCCAATTGAGTGAGTTTTTAAAAGAAAATGAACTACTGCCTGGATCTAACCAAGGGGACCGCGAGACAATACCCACCAATTCTTGTTTAATGAAATTGGAAGCTCTTTCAGGTATTATGTTGATTATATCCTGAATTTTGAGGAAAAAGAACATTGCCGGGAACAGAAGGCGTAGAGAAAGACCAGAGGGACCAAGGGTCAGCTGGTAAAAGAAAGGCATACTCGGGGTTTCAAAGGAGGCCACCAACCCCGCTATGGGGGAGATTATCGAAAAGCTTATAAATATCCACATAGGTTAGAGAATGTAATTGTTTTGGGGGTGATAATATTAAAAGGGTTTTTTTACAGCTAAGGAAATTGGAAATTTAAATATCGGGGTTTCCTTTTGGGGAAATTGCCCTTAAAAGAGGAAAACTTTCCCGGGGGGGGGTTTTACATCTTTTTGTTTATGCATGATACCTTCACTATGGTGTTGAGGAAAGTAAATTTTATTTTGAGTTGGGGAATAAAGGTTTCGAAGGGAAAATTTTTATTCATGGATATTAAAAATTTTTTTGCGCTCATGACCAAGTGATTTTTTAAAAACGGCAAATGTTTAGTAAGAATTTATGGGGTTTGGGGTTTAAAAAGTGTGGGGCGTCTTGCAGCGAGGAAAAATTGGAAACACGGGGTATTGCTACCCAAAGGGGAAATTTAGAAAAACTTTGTGAAAAAGGTTAAAACTTGGGGGTAGGGGAAAATGATAAGATTAAAAAAAAAGAAATAAACTTTAATTTTTTTAAAAATACAAAAGTAGAGTAAGGTTAAATAAGTCTAAAATTTGTAAAAACAAATAAAAGCGAAAAAACTTGGGCCGTTTCAGTTTAAGGTATGGGGCTGTATTTTTAAATGGAAGTAGAAGAATAAGGAATTAGATAGAAAAAACAAAAAATTACTTCTATGCATAAGGGGGATCCAAAAATGATGAAGTGACTATATCTAGTAGAAAGGATGGGGGAAAAAGGATTAAAGAGCTGCGAAAGGTGTCACAAAGGGAGAGAAAATGGGGTGATACCCCAAACACTCAATGAGGGTTTTGCAAAGGGTCAAAAATGTTGGGATTTTGGAATTTTAAAAAAAAAATAATTTACTTTAAAAAAAAGATGAGAGAAAAAGAAGGGGGGTGGATGGGGGGAAAAAGACAAACGTTTTTTGTGATATGCCCGAACAACGGATAAAGACAAAAAATGAGTTGGAGGAAAATGATCTGGAAAAAATACAGAAGCTTGAACATAACATAAAAAAAAACTTTTTGAAAATTTTTGCTTGAAAGGTCTACATGGGAGAAAAAAAGCCGAAAGTCTCGGAAAAAAACCCCCTCTAACTTTTCGGGACGAAATTCAATTGTCAACCATCGGGCCGTATTTTTATTTTTAATAAGGTTGAAAAAAAACAATAATTTTATTTGCCCTCCCTGGAGACAAAGGGAAAAGATGAAAAAGAAAAGAAAAATTTGAAAAAATATCAGGACATCAAAAGGGGAAACCAAAGGGTTTTGGAGCTTCGAAAAAATTTTTGTGGTACCTGTATTAAAAGGGGCCTTTGGGAAAGGGAACACAAAATTTAAGAAATTTTTGGAACAAATCGGAATTAACTAAAAATCCACTTGACAAAAAAAAAATTATTAGGAAGCCAGGGTATTGAGGAAGTTTTTAGAGACTGATAGGAACGAACGAGAACTTTGATTTTTTGGTAAAACAGCCCCCCCGTTTTTAAAGTCGGGTTTTCAATCTACCCGTGATTGAACAGCAAAATTAATTTTAATAACAATAATAATAAAAATTAAAAATACAAAAATAAAAGATAAAAAAATAAAAAATAATAAAATAATGATAAGACAAAGTAATAACAGTGATAATGAAAAAATAAAATTCGAATAAAACAATTGGTAATAAAAAATAATTTAAAAAAATAATAAAATAAAATAATAATAATAATAATAAAAAAATAAAAAATTAAATAAATAACAAACAAAAAAAAAAAATAAAAAAATTTAATAAGATAAAAAAAAATGAAATAAGGATAAAAACTTAAGGCAAAAATTCAATTGTTATAAACCCGCACTTTACAAATCTTTTCGGGGTTATATTTTTAATTTTGTATTTTTATTATTTTTTTTTTGAATTAGTAGTATTAATGTTTTACTATTTTAGTATCATTAAAAATTTTTATCATTATAATTATCATTTCATTTTCTTATCATTTAAAATTTTCAGGCATGCAGTCATTGTCTTGTATTTTATTGTCATTTGCTTGTATTTTCATTGCATGCATGTCATCGTCCTATATTTTTATAATAAATTATTTTTTTTCTATGTTTTATCTAATAATTATTATACTATTTTTTATTTTTTTTATCATAAATTTTTATTTATTTTTTTTGATGATTAATGTCAAATTTTATCAAGCTTATTTTTATTATTTTTCTTTTTTTCTTTTTTTTACTATTATTTTTTAAATTTATTTTTTATTATTATTTTATTTCATATTATAAAATTTCATTTTTATTATATAACGTTTTCATATTTTTTTATATATTATTTTTATTTTATTATTTTTATTAATATTTTTTATTATCATTATTTATTTTAAAATTTCCATTGTTTTATTAATATTATTATTATTATTATTATTATTATTATTATTATTATTATTATTATTATAATTATTATTATTATTATTATTATTATTATTATTATTAATATTATTATTATTAATATTATTATCCTTATTATTATTGTTATTTTTATTATTATTTTTATTATTATAATTATAATAATTATTATTATCATTATAATAATGATGATGATGATGATGATGATGATGATGATGATGATGATGATGATGATGATGATGATGATGATGATGATGATGATGATGATGATTATTACTATTAGTAGTATTACTCTTATTGTTTTTGTTGTTGTTGCTGTTGTTGCTGTTGCTATTATTATTATTACTTTTACTATTATTATCATTTATTATTATTATTATTATTATTATTATTATTATTATTATTATTATTACTATTATTATTATTATCATTATTATTATTATTATTATTATTATTACTATTATTGTTGTTGCACACTTACATGACATATACGTGAATATATACATACATGTATATGAGTATCGTGAGTATCCACATTTCTGCTTGCATGTGAGTATCAACATTTGTGCTTGCATGCAAAAGCTGTTTACTTTTTCGCTTTCACTGTTGCCATGTATCACTGGGAGGTGAAGTGCATGCCAGCGTGTCTTATATATGATTGTGATTTCTGCATCGTCACACAAACGCCAGTGTGTCCAAGAAAGAAAATCCATGAATATATGAATCTCATAAGTTTCCGGGAAGGTCGTGGCACGTGTTGTCAATTTTCCTTATCTCAACAAAGGAGATTTATGGAATTAGTAACGCCGGCATCGTACGTTATTATATGTTACAGAATCTCTCTCTCTCTTTTTCTTTTCTCTCTCTCTCTCTCTCTCTCTATCTATCTATCTATCTATCTATCTCTCCTTCTCCCAAACACATACACACAACACTTAGGCAAACAGAAACACTGTTGAACATAACCCACTTCAAACATTCATGTCAAGTATAAAAGAGTATGTTTTCATTAGAGTTTTCAAAAAGCCCACATGAAATATAATTACTATCCTCGTTATACTCAGTCTTCAGTTTCTTATTATGCTTTATAAAAAGGACAATGGACAATGCAGTAACTACCTTTGAAATAGTGTTCAGCGCGGGTACAGGAAAAATCGTAAAACTCTGTTGAATTTTTACAGGCATTCTGATACCGATGAAAATAATGCTCTCGAAGCGATAAATAGCAGCAGTAATATGAGTTCAGATGTGTAATCGGATCTGCATATTTATTCTATCTAAAATAGGAAGGACAACTTCGCTATTTTATTATCTAACCATGAATTTGGCTTCTAAATGTTTCCTTAAACTGAAATTAAAAGAAAAGAAAAGAAAAGCACACAGTGATAATATTGATAACATCTATAATACCAAGAACAGACGATTGAAGTAATACTAATAAAAATATGTGCGTCAGTTCCATCACTTGTATCCCCTGAATGTCACAGTGAATAAAATACACAAGTTTTATTACCATGACATGAAATGCAATTAAAGTAACATACTCTGCTGCGTAATTGCAAAGTTAAACATAAGAAATAACACTAATAATAATAATGATAATAATGGTAGTAGTAATGATAATAATAACAACAACAACAATTATGATGATAATGGAAATAGGGATAATAATAGTAATGATGAATATAATAACAACAACAACAACAACAATAATAATGGTAATAATAACAACAATAATAAAGGTGATAATAAAAATGTATTGGTGATTATAAAGTTAAAGTAAAAAAAAAAAAAAAAGTTTTTATTCCATTTGTTACAATGGATATTCTTGGTGTGACATACTGTCTGTTTCATTTTGCTCACGTGTGTCAGCTGCTGCTGACTCGGCGGAACCGAGTCCCTTGCCCGCCGTGGTGCCCAGCCACAGCAGTAACCTCCGGGCGACAGTTGCAACTTCTCGCGCCTGGGCGGAGCGCGAACCGCCGACCCCTCGGAAGAGAGGCCACGTTACCATTGTACTATGATGATGATGATGATGATGATGATGATGATGATGATGATGATGATGATGATGATGATGATGATGATGATGATGATGATGATGATGATGATGATGGGGATGATGATGAAGATGATGAGGATGATGATTATGGGAATAATGATGATGATAATAATAATAATAATAATAATAATGATAATAGTAATATAATAATAATATGAAAAAAAATATACTATAATGATAATAAGGACAATTATAACAGTAATAATTATAGTAATAATAATGATGACAATAATAATAAAATATATAATAATATAATAATATAATAAAATAATAATAATGAATAATGAATAATAATAATAATAATAATATAATATAATAATATAATAATAATAAATAATAATAATAATGATAATGATGATGATGATAATGATCATAATAATAATAAAAAGAAGAACAATACAAATGATAATGATAATGATAACGATGATAATAATAATAATAATAATAATAATAATAATAATTATAATATTATTATTATTATTATTATTATTATTGTTATTATAGCAATACTACTAATGATAATGATGATAATATAATAACAATAATGATAGTAGTAGTAGAAATAATTATTATCATTATAACAATAATAACAATGATTAGTGATAATAATAATGATAATTGTAATAATAATAATAACTACAAAAATAATAATAATAATAACAATAATAATAACAATAATAATAACATTAATAATAATAATAATAATAATAAAATAACTATAATGATAATAATAGTAATAATAATAATAACTATAGTAACAATAATGATAGTAATGATAAAAAATATATTTAATAATAATAATGGTGATGATAATAATAAAGGCAATAATATTTATAACAATGATAATAATAATAATAATTACAATGACTGTTTTATATTATTATTATTATTATTATTATTATTATTATTATTATTATTATTATTATTATTATTATTATTTGATAAAAAGAAATAACAAATAATAATAACATAATGATAACATAATGATAATAAGAACAACAATAATAGTTATCATAAAGTTGATACTAATGATGTAGATTTTAATATTAAAAGTGATAATCATAATGCGAGCAATTATCGATATCTCTTGTGCCTTATGTTAAACATAAGTGTAGCACATATCCCCTATCAAACTGAAATCGGTATGAGCGAATGTGAAGCAAGATACAGGAAGATAAGGAGAGAGAAAGCTGTAAGGGGTATGCTACAAAAAAAAAAATAAACAAGTGTAAGGTGGCCTCCTACGGCCTGCCATTTCTTCCTCATCTCACCGTCAGCCTCCCGGACTCCCGCGCGCCCTGACATCTCGCATCTCTATATGTCTCTATGTAGGCTACATACGTTCACTTATTTCTGTTGTATTGTTTCAATTTACGTTGGATCCTATAAGTCACTTCTGTTTGAGTTTGCCCTTTGACCCCGTCCTATCGTCTGCGATTAATTTATACGCAGATTATTTCTCTCTTCTTCTGTGGGTTTCATGGTCACTTATATAATTGAAAATTATCTCCTATTTTTTATTTTGTTTTTTTTTGTCACTTTTTCTGTCTAGGGAAGTTTATTCTCATTTTAAGAAATGTGTGTTTTAACTTCATATTTTATCCATTGTACTTCTTTCTGTGTACTCCACATTATACATGTATTTTTTAACGTTTTGTCTCGTTATGAAGGCCATTTTATATTTGATTTTACTCTCTTTCCTAATGTTTTTTGTACAAACTTATGTTTTACGAACGATGTTTGGCGTGGCTTATGACGTCACGAACTTTATAAATATAATCCGCGTTGAGCGGAAAATAGATTCATTCTCCTCGAAACAACGGCGTTTTGCTCCCCTCCTGGGTGATTTTCCTTTGCTGAGCGGAAGGTGGAAAACTCGGCCGGTCTGGGCATCACATCACACGGGAAGAATACGAGTTAAGTTCTGTTTTCCTGGCTGTTTCCGTTGTGCATAGGAGCTGGACATGCTTCTTTGTTTTTAAAATAAATATAAGCCAGTTTCATAGATTTCGCATGCCGTACTAAGCTTGTGCATACAGTAATATAGTGAATATAGTTTTTTTCAATGTTTTATTCGATTTAAATTTAGTTAACATTGTTCTCGTGCTATAATGCCGAGGTCTATATGCAGGCAGTCATTTGGTTTTAAATTCACGCTATCACTTCCTAGGAATCTATTTGACAGTGAACCCCTTTGAAATTAATATTGGCTACGTAGCCACAATACCCCACCACACAGGCAAAGAGTGGCTGATATCAAGTAAACAGGGGGAGTCAGAAGTAACGCGAGATAAAGAGGGTGAGAGGGTGATATGAAGAGAGAAACAGCTAAGATTACACTAAGTTATACTTGTAGATTTCCGTGTTTTATTACTCGGTGAATGACATGAGTTCTCTCTCTCTCTCTCTCTCTCTCTCTCTCTCTCTCTCTCTCTCTCTCTCTCTCTCTCTCT
>NC_051387.1:21021462-21023962 GCF_015228065.2 Penaeus monodon
AACACATGGAGCTGCGTATTACATGGATTACACCGTTTTCTCTTAGATTAATGTACCAATAGATTTACATATTTATATATTAACTATCACTCTTTTACATATCTCCTTGTATCCTTTCTTTATCACTTGTTCTCTTTTTTCACTTTCGACAGTGAAAAAAGGAGACAGTAGGAAAAGCGATGCCTTATTACCTCATGTCCTTGATTGTTTGGTTGCAATACGGAAAAACGTTCGTCAAGAGAACAGCTAGGTTCATTTGACAAATGCCGAAATATAATAAGGACAGAAATAAGTATCGGAGGAAAACGGTCATTCACGGTCGGGTTCCTTTTTCTTACAGCCATGTGGATCTATCTGGCTGTCTAGTTATCTGTCTATCTAAAGAGATGGATAGATAGATTTGATTGTTGCTTGTTGCTTGATTAGATTTGTTGATATACCCTTCTACTATATATCTATATATATATATATTATATATAGAGGATATATATATATATATACACACACATATCTATATATTATTATATATATATATATATATATAATATATATATATATCTATATCTATATATATATATATTATACACATATATATGTGTGTGTGTGTGTGTGTGTGTGTGTGTGTGTGGTAATTATACATATTCTTATAAATAAATATTTATTTTATATAAACACACACACCACAACACCCCACACACACATCACACACACACATATATAGATATTATATAATATATATATATATATATATATATTATATATATAATATTATATATAGTATGTGTGTGTGTATGGGTGTGTGGTGGGTTGTGTGTGTGTTTGGGGGTGTGTGTGTGGTGTGATGTGTGTGTGTGTGTGTGTGTGTGGTGGTGTGGGGTGTGTATACTTAATATGTATGTATATATATATATGTGTGTATATATATTATATATTATTATATATATTATATATATAATATATATATGCAGTTTATATATATATATCTATAATATATATATACTATATATATATATATATATATATATATATATATATATATTTTATCCGCGGTAAAGACAATAACTGCCCCTGGGGTTCCCTTGAACAAGGGATAGCACCGCTATTATGCTCCCTATACAGGGTTGGCGATTAACTGTCCTGGCAGCAGGGCAGTGGATATCTGGTGAAAACACACACTTTCAGTTTTACTGATTCCTGGTTTCACCAAATAATATTTCTGGCTTATTACAGTGTAGCTGTTTTTAAATCGGAAAGAGATAGTTCCTCCTAATTAGGTTGGAGCTGCGAGTTGAGAAGGAGCCTAGGGGAGTCCACTCAAGCTTTTATTTTCTCCTGACAAACCTCTACACAATGATTAAACTACGAAATGATAATTCATACCACAATCGCCCGTCGCGTGGTTATCAAGGGGGTCTCGGTTTATTCAGTGGTCAACAGGCTGACAATGTTAAATATGGCAATCTGGACGACAAGAAATAAGGAAACACATGTCCAATTACGAAACACATTAAAAATCGGAACGTGGAACGTAAGGACATGAAGATATGGTAAATTACATACTGTCTGTAAACGAAAGGATAGATACAACATTCAATCTGGAATAAGTGAGACCATTGGAAACGTATGGAAGTTTCACACTAAAGAAAAACAAACATTTCTTTTTTCTGGAAAAGAAGAGGAAATTATAGTCCGGATTGCTATGATTCTCACGAAAAAAACTGCAAATGCACTAATTGGGTACAGCCAATAAATGATCGCATTTTAAAAGTCAGAATCCAGAGCAAAACCTCATAACATTAGTATTCTCAAATGCTACTACGGCACCAACCAACATTGCAAGTGATGAAGAAATAAAAATTTTTTATACCTCTCTCCAAGATACGTTAGACACAATCCCTAACATAGATGTAAAAGTGGATCATGGAGACCTCAACGCCAAGTAGGCAAAAAATTATCTAAAAATGACCCCTGTGGAAAATTCGTGCCTTGGAGCTATAAATGAAAAAGGTAAGATTTTATTGAATTCTGTAGTCAAATAATCTAGTTATAGCCAATACATTGTTTCCACATCACCCAAGACACTTGTACCCGTGGGTTTTCACCAGCAAAAGAACACGCAACCAAATTGACTATCATTTGTGCTGAAACCAAAATGGAAAAGTTTGCATAAACAATGCCAACAAGACCTGGTTGCGACTTGCAACAGTGGACCACCAAACTACTTACCTATGCGACTTTAAAAGAGGACTCCAAAGTGTTGGAGCGTCAAAACACCACCTCTAAGGCTCGACTACAAACTCTTGATAACAATTACAGAATTGCAGTGTCAACAAAATTGAAATACTCAATCAAATGTTCAGATGATAAACCACCAAATTGAGTTGTGTGGAAGAAGGAAAAGAACCCCTGCCTGAGTGCTGCTTAAGAAACTATCGCCCAAAAAAAAAAAGACAATTCCCCCTGGATATCTGAAAAACACTAAGTGAAATTGAAACCAAAG
>NC_051387.1:21033962-21038962 GCF_015228065.2 Penaeus monodon
TCTCTCTCAGTCTTTCCCTCTATCTCTTCCCCGTGTTAGCTCACAAGATATATTATGCCGTGCGATAGAGTTATGCGGATTTTTGTGACTTTGTACTTTGTTGCGGGTCATACGCGTCGGTTTTTCTGTGTTTATGATGTAGTGTTTCGTCTGTGTACTTTAACATTTCCTTTTGAGTTGTAATGAAACGAATACCTTTTCACAGCTCATTACGAGGGCTGAAAAGACAAAGGAATTTTTTTTTTCCTTTTTTTGGGGGGAGGGGGGTGGGGGTTGGCAGATTCTCTATTTGTGCAGAGTAAGTTAAAATAGTATACACTGCCTTGGTATGTGTGTTTGTTTGTGTGTGTGTGTTGTGTGTGTGTGTGTGTGTGTGTGTGTGTGTGTGTGTGTGTGTGTGTGTGTGTGTGTGTGTGTGTCTGTGTGTTTGTTTGTTTGTTTGTTTGCTTGTTTGTGTGTTTGTGTGTGTTTGTCTAATATTAAATTTATATTGTTTCTTATTGTTTGTCCTACAGCAGTAAACAAACAGTTTGTCTTGCAAATTGTTTATATAATGTTGAACAAAACTGTCGAGGTTTAAAGGATTAGAGATGGGAGGTGATAACAAAGCATAAATAAACCACAAAGAGTGAAATTATTACTTGATCACAACAAAATAAGAATCTATATTTGAGTGTCACAAAATCACGCGATTTTAGTTTTATACACATTTTACAGCTAATTTGTAATATCAATAAGTACAGATATACATGAAGACATTCTACAGGGTAGTGTTTACACGTGCTCAAGTTTACCGGTTACATCATCATTGCTTTGCACTGAAAATTAGAACCTTAACTCGTACGCCAAAGACAAAATGGGGGTACCGTCAGTACAGGATGTCTCTTTCTACATATATATATGAAAACACATACATACATACATACATACATACATACATACATACATACATATATATATATATATATATATATATATATATATATATATATATATATATATATATATATATATATATATATATATATATATATACTACACAAAATGTAACGATGTTCAACCTCAAGAAGGAAAAGCTACAAAACACGCGGAATTCACAGACGCAAAATTGGATAAGCGTAAATATGAAAAGTTGCTTTCCTTAATTCTGTCTGAAAAGTCCCTGAAGTCCTGTTAGAGCATCCAATAACCCTTAGGCGAAACGGGACCGATCCCAGTCGTGCCGTTCCCGCGAATTCGGCGATCCCTTCCGAGGTCTTCCCAGCCGCTTGGGATCCATGAGGATTCCAATTTACACTATGAACCAATAGTCACGGTGGCTCTTTATTATTATTATTATTATTATTATTATTATTATTATCATTATCATTATCATTATCATTATCATTATTATTATATTATTATTATTATTATTATTATTATTATTATTATCATTATTATAATGACCCTTGCTTCGTTTAAATAAAGGGGTATTAAAAGGTTAAGAGTGAAAAAAGTATAAGCTTCTTTGGCGTAGTCCATGCACGAGAGTCGCCTGGGTTTATGTCATTAAAGGATCACAAAAAGGAAAGTTGCAACAGCTTCGCAGATGTAATTCGTTTAACCCTGAAGTAAATATAGACAGTTAAGAAGTTAAGTTCAAGGAAAAGTTACGGTACTCCTTAACAAGCCATTTTACTTTTTCCAGAACGCGGAAAATTACAAGGATGATAAATTCCAATGTAAACTAAAGGCATTTTGATAGATGGGTGTTTTAAGCGTAAAATAAATAAATAAATAAACAGAAACTTACACTCTTTCGTATACTTAGGAACATGGAGTCTCTGCAAATTATATCCCTATAAAAATAATTGGCATAACCAGCAAAATAACCTGTAAAGTAACATAAAGTGTCAGGCAAGCATATATATATATATATATATATATATATATATATATATATATATATATATATATATATATATATATATATATATATATATATATATATATATATATATATATATATATATATATATATATATATACACATACATACACACACACACAAAACACACACACACACACACATACACACACACACACACACACACACACACACACATATATAATATATATATATATATATATATATATATATATATATATATATATATATATATATGTATATATATATATATATATATATATATATATATATATATATATATATATATATAATAAAGATAAAAAGAAGAGATAGAGAGAGAGAGTGGTGTGTGTGTGTGTGTGTGTGTTAATTGTAAAACAGTCTCCCATGATGATACTATACACAATACACAAACTGGATTTAATGATAATGAGACAACAGTTTCGAAATCCACCTGGATTCCATCTTTAGGTCTGTAGGATAAGCCGTATATACAAACATGAACCTCGCTTGGGCTATGCCTATGAAGGTAGCCCGACCTGTGCCGACTAATGCCAACTCAGTCAATATGTATCAGCTGGTGCTGACTCGACTGAGCTTACCCACCGTGGTGCCCAGCCACAGCGGTAACCTCCAGGCGACAATTTTAAGTTCTCGTCCCTGAGCGGGGCGCGAATCGCCAAACCCTCGGATGAGAGGCCGACGTGTTATCAATAGACCGGAGGCTAAGAAGAAAGGGAGAGGAGAGGCAACACGGTAGCACGGGCCTGTGTCTCACTGATGGCAGAAGAGGTTGTTGTTGTTGTTGTTGTTTTCCTTGGATACAGCGTATCTATGAGATAGACGCTTAGTGATACTGGCGCCTGTCTCGCCAAAGTAATGCTTATCACTGAAGGCACAAGAAGCAGCATAGGTACCCACCTTCGAGGTAGAGGGAGGGTTAGCGTGGACCAGGTTGTGACGGAGTGTTCACCTAGCGAAAGATAAGCTTGCATTTTTAAAGGTTGAAGAGGGCGATGAAAAGAGTAGCTCTCAGTATAGGGCAGGCTTTGGACGGGCAGGTGAGGAGTCTCTTTAGGAGAGGAGTCGTAGCAGAAGATGCGCCGCGCCCTGGATAATGCGACATCGAGAGCATGTCGAGAGTAACCCAGTTTGGAGAACGAACTACGAAAGAAATCGATCTCTTCATCCAGGTACAAGGGGTCAAAGTTGTGGAGAAACAGCGAAGTGGCAAAATCTCTTTCCACATGGAATGAATGCATGGTTCGAGAATAAGTGTATGTCCATGTCACTGTATATATAGAGAGAAAGAGAAGGGATCAGCAGAGTGATGAACGAGGGTGTCCAAGAAAAGGAGCTTGTTGTCAACCTCCCATTCTACCTTGAAACGGATGGAAGGAGAAAAAGAGTTCAGCTGCATCAGGAAATCAGGGAACAGGACAGGGTCATGAGGCCAGAGAGCAAAGACGTCGTCGACATATCTCAGCCAAACGAAGGGAGATGGAAGGGAGAAGCTCAGAATCGAAGTACTCCAGGTTAGCCAGGAACATGAGAGTAGAAGCGACCCTCAAAGGAAAAAGAATTAGACTCTACACACAGACGAATCAGCTGGAAGAAGACGTCATTGGCCAGAGGGAGACGGGGATCCTCGACGAGGATCTTCCTCTGAAGGAAAGAGAGGACGTCATCAAGCAGGACTTTGGTGAACTGGGAATCGACATCCAAGCTCATTATGGTCGCTTGAGAGATACCACAGATACGGCGGATGAAGTAGCGAAGGTAGCAGGAGAGAAGGTGTCAAGAAAGGGAGTGAAAGACTTCGCCAGTCCAGCCGCAAGAAGATGCGTCACAGATCCCGTGGTAGAGATGATAGAGTGCAGACACGCCTGGCTTATGGGTTTTGGGTAACCCATAGAAATAAGAGAGACGAAGGTTGATGACCTTGAACCTCTGGCAGAGATTCGCCTCGAGAACAGGATGCTAACTCTTTCAGGCGACGGTGGAAGGTAGCAGCAATGCGTTCTCGGGGTCACTGGTCAGGGAGATACAGGTGGAGATGTCATTCAACAGGTCCGTGACCTGCTGCAAGTAGGAGGTATGGTTAAGGATCACCACCGAGTTATCTTGTCGGAAGGCAAAATGGGGCATCCTCCCTGTACGGACTCTCACGGTTGGTATGGAGGAGGGACTCGAGGGCCGTGATGAAAGCTTGTGCATTGTGGATTTTTCTACCGTATATACATACCACACCACACACACACACACACACACACACACACACAACACACACACAACACAAATTTATATATATATATATATATATATATATATATATATATATATATATATATATATATATATATATGATAGAAAAAAAAACAATGGAAAAACTTGATTTATTGAAAATGATACTGCAATTTCGAAATCCACCTGGATTCCTGTGACAAGCAGTATTTGAGCGAGACAGATGCCGGTCTCACTTAGTATCTGTCTCAACACAAGTATACTGTGTCCAGGGGACACAAGAACAACACCCTCTTTTGCCATCAATGAGTTGGTCAGCGCCGTGAATTGTCTTTCCTTCTGATGTTCACGCCCGCAGAACATCCAAATGTTTGCATACACAGAAACGCAAAATTATATATAATATATATATATATATATATATATATATATATATATATATATATATATATAGATATATATATATATATTATATAAATATATATATACATATATGTATATACACCAACACAACATATATATATATATATATATAGTATATAATATACATAATCATATATATATATATATAATATTATATATATATATATATAGATATATATAAAATATATATATAATATATTATATATATGTGTATGTATATATATATATATATATATATATATATATATATATATATATATATATATATATATATATAGGTATATATGATATTTAGGTATATGTATATGTTATATTATATATTATCTATCTATCTATCTATATATATATATATATATATATATATATATATATATATAATATATAAATAAATTATAATAAATATATATAAATATATATATAAATA
>NC_051387.1:21051462-21056462 GCF_015228065.2 Penaeus monodon
ATCTATATTATATTATAACTATATATATCATATATATCTATTATATCTATCTGCTATATCTATCTCTCTGTATCTCTCTATCTCTATATCTATACGCTTATCTTATGCGTTCTGTGTATGCAGACATTTGGATGGTTCTGCGGGCGTTAACATCAGAGGACGACAATTCAACGGCGCTGACCAACTCATTGATGGCAAACGACAAGGTGTTTGTTCTTGTGTCCCTGGACACAGTATACTTGTGTTGAGACAGCTACTAGTGAGACCGGCATCTGTCCTCGCTCAACATACGGCTGTCACAGGAATCCAGGTGGATTTCGAAATTGCAGTATCTTTTCAATAAATCAGTTTTTCCATTGTTTTTTTTTCTATCATATCTATATATATATTCATATATATATATATATAGTATATATAATATAGATATATATCTTCATATATATATGTTGTGTGTGTTGTGTGTGTGTGTGTGTGTGGTTTGTGTGTGTGTTGTTGTGTGTGTGTGTGTGTGTTTATGGATATCCGGTAGAAAAATCCACAATGCACACTTTCATCACGGCCCTGAGTCCCTCCTCCATACCACCCGTGAGAGTCCGTACAGTGAGGATGCCCCCTTGTGCCTTCCACAAGATAACTCGTGTGATCCTTAACCAGACCTCCTACTTGCAGCAAGGTTCCACGGACCCTGTTGAATGACATCTCCACCTGTATCTCCCTGACCATTGACCCGAGAACGCATTGCTGCTACCTTCTTCCACCGTCCCGCCTGAAAGGTAGCATCCTGTTCTCGAGGCCGAATCCTGCCAGAGGTTCAAAGGTCATCAACCTTCGTCTCTCTTATTTCTATGGTTACCCAAAACCCATACGCCAGGCTGTCCCCTGCACTCTATCACCTCTACCACTGGATTCTGTACGCATCTTCTTGCGGCTGGACTGGCGAAGTCTTTTCACTTCCCCTTTCTTGACACCTTCTTCTCTGCTACCTCGCTACGTCATCCGCCGTATCTGTGGTAATATCTCTCAAGCGACCATATGAGCCTTGGATGTCGATTCCCAGTTTCACCAAAGTCCTGCTTGTACGTCCTCTCTTTCCTTCAGAGGAAGATCCTCGTCGAGGATCCCCGTCTCCCTCTGGCCATGACGTCTTCTTACAGCTGATTCGTCTTGTTTAAGTCTAATTCTTTTTCCTTGAGGGTCCGCTTCTACTCTCATGTTCCCCTGGCTAACCTGGGTACTTCGATTCTGAGCTTCTCCCTTCATCTCCTTCTTTGTCTGAGATATGTCGACGACGTCTTTGCTCTCTGGCCTCATGACCCTGCCTGTTCCTATTTCCTGCTGCAGCTGAACTCTTTTTCTGCCTTCCCTCCGTTTCAAGGTAGAATGGGAGGTTTACAACAAGCTCCTTTTCTTGTACAACAAGCCCCCTCGTTCATCCTCTGCTGATCCCTTCTCCTTCTCTTCTATTATACAGTGACCTGGACATACACTTATTCTCGACCATGCATTCATTCCATGTGAAAGAGATTTTGCACTTTCGCTGTTTTCTCCACACTTTGACCCCTTGTAACCCTGGATGAAGAGATTCGATTTCTTTCGTAGTTCGTTCGTCCAAACTGGGTTTTACTCTCGACGATGCTCTCGATGTCGCAAGTATCCAGCGCGCGGCGCCATCTTCTGCTACGCCTCCTCTCTAAGCGAACTCCTCACCTGCCCCGTCCAACGCCTGCCCTATACTGAGAGCTACTCTTTTCATCGCCCTCTTCAACCTTTAAAAATGCAAGCTTATCTTTCGCTAGGTGAACACTTGGTCACAACCTGGTCCAACGCTAACCCTCCCTCTACCTCGAGGTGGGTAACCTATGCTGCTCTTGTGCCTTCAGTGATAAGCTTACTTTGGCAGACAGGCGCCAGTATCACTAAGCGTCTATCTCATGTACGCTGTAATCCAAAGGAAAACAACAACAACACAACAACAACCTCTTCTGCTCAGTGAGACACAGGCCCGTGCTATTACCGTGTTGCCTCTCCTCTCCCCTTTCTCTTAGCCTCCGGTCTATTGAGTAAAACGTCGCCCTCTCATCCGAGGGTTTTTTGCGTTTCGCGCCGCGCTCAGGGAACGAGAACTTAAAATCGTCGCCCTTGGAGGTTACCGCTGTGGCTGGGCAGCCACGGTGGGTAGCTCAGTCGAGTCACACCCCTGATACATAGTGGACTGAGTTTGCATAGTCGGCACAGTCGGGCTACCTCATAGGCATAGCCCCAGCGAGGTTCATGTTTGGTATATACGGCTTATCCTACAGACCTAACGATGGAATCCAGGTGGTTTCGAAACTGTTGTCTCATTATCATTAATCCGTTTTGTGGTAGTTGTATAGTATCATCATGGGAGACTGTTTTACATAACACCCACACACACACACACTCTCTCTCTCTATCTCTCTCTCTCTTTTCTCTTTAATTATAATAGTATATAAATATATATATATTTATATATATATATATATATATTTATTATATATATATATATATATATATCTTATATATATTAGTATATATATATTATATATATATATATATATATTAACGATATCTATATATAATATATATATATATATATATATATATATATTAGTATATATCTATAATATTATCTATAATATATATATATATATATATTATAAAGAGAAAGAGAGAGAGAGATAGAGAGAGGAGTGTGTGTGTGGTGGTGTGTTAATTGTAAAACATCTCCCATAGATGATACTATACACATACACAACTGGATTTAATGATAATGAGACAACGTTTCGAAATCCACCTGTATTCATCTTAGTCTGTAGGATAAGCCGTATATACAAACATGAACCTCGCTTGGGCTATGCCTATTAATGTATCCCGCCTGTGCCGACTAATGCAACTCGTCAATATGTTATCAGCTGGTGCTGACCCGACCTGATGCTTACCCACCTGGTGCCCAGCCACAGCGGTAACACTCCAGGCGACAATTTTAATTTCTCGTCCTGAGCGGGGGCGCGAATCGCCACCCCTCGGAGGAGAGGCCGACTGTTATCAATAAGACCGTGAGGCTAAGAATAAAGGGAGAGGAGAGGCAACACGTACCGGGCCCTGTGTCCACTGTGGGCAAAGAGGTTGTTGTTGTTGTTTGTTTGTTGTTTTCCTGGATAGCAGCGTATCCTATGCAGATGACGCTTAGTGATACTCGCCTGTCCTCGCCAAATTAATGCTTATCACTGAAGGGCACAAGAACCGCATAGGTACCGCACCTTCGAGTAGAGGGATGGTTTTAGCGTGGACCAGTTGTGACTGAGTGTTTTCACCTAGCGAAGATAAGCTTTGCATTTTAAAGGTTGAAGAGGGCGATGAAAGATATCTCTCAGTATAGTGCAGGCTTTTGGACGGGCGGTGAGGAGTTCTCTTAGGGAGGAGTCGTAGGCAGAAGATGCGCCGAGGCGCTGGATTAATGCGACATCGAGGAGCATGTCTAGAGTACCCAGTTTGAGAACGAACTACGAAAGAAATCGATCTCTTCATCCAGGTACAGTGTCAAAGTTTGTGAGAACACGAAGTGGCAATCTCTTTCCACATGGATGAATGCATGGTTCGAGAATAGGGTATGTCCATGTCACTGTATATATAGAGAGAAAGAGAATGGATCAGCAGAGTGATGAACGAGGGTGTCCAAGAAAGGTAGCTTGTTGCTCAACCCCCATTCCTACCTTGAAACGCATGACAGGAGAAAAGATTTCAGCTGCATCAGGAAATCAGGTAACATGACAGGGTCATGAGGCCAGAGAGCAAAGACTCGTCGACATATCTCAGCCAAACGAAGGAGATGAAGGGAGAAGGCTCAAATCGAAGTACTCCCAGGTTAGCCAGAACATAGAGTAGAAGCGACCCTCAAAAGGAAAAAGAATTATACGCTACACACAGACGAAGCAGCTGGAAGAAGACGTCATTGGCCAGAGGGGAGACGGGGATCTCGACGAGGATCTTCCTCGACAGGAAAGAGGGACGTCTCAAGCAGACTTTGGTGAACTGGGAATCGACCATCCAGCTCATTATTGTCGCTTGAGAGATACCACAGTACGGCAGATGAGTAGCGAAGGTAAGCAGGGAGAAGGTGTCAAGAAAGGGAGTGGAAAGACTTCGCCAGTCCAGCCGCAAGAAGATGCGTCACAGATCCCGTGGTAGAGATGAGAGAGTGGTCAGACACGCTGGCTTAGTGGGTTTTGGTAACCCATAGAAATTAATAGAGACGAAGGTTGATGACCTTGAACCTCTGGCAGAGATTCGCCTCGAGAACAGGATGCTAACTCTTTCAGGCGACGGTGGAAGGTAGCAGAAATGCGTTCTCGGGGTCACTGGTCAGGGAGATACAGGTGGAGATGTCCATTCAACAGGTCCGTGACCTGCTGCAAGTAGGAGGTATGGTTAAGGATCACCACCGATATATCTTGTCGGAAAGGGAAAATGGGGCATCCTCCCTGTTTCGGACTCTCACGGTTGGTATGGGGGAGGACTCGAGGGCCCCGGGTGAAAACTTGTGCATTGTGATTTTTCTACCGTATAACATACCCCACACACACAAAACACACACACACACACACACATACACACACACACATATATATATATATATATATATATATATATATATATATTATATATATATATATATAATATATAAAATATATATATATATATATGATAAAAAAAAAACAATTGGAAAAACTTGATTTATTGAAAATGATACTGCAATTTCAAAATCCACCTGGATTCCTGTGACAAGCAGTATTTGAGCGAGAAAAGATGCCCGGTCTCACTTAGTATCTGTCTCAACACAAGTAAAATGTGTCCAGGGGACACAAGAACAACACCCTCTTTTTGCCATCAATGAGTTGGTCAGCGCCGTGATTGTCTTTCCTTCCTGATTCAAGCCCGCAGAACATCCAAATTTTGCATACACAGAAACGCATATATAT
>NC_051387.1:21057699-21060199 GCF_015228065.2 Penaeus monodon
TTCCCAGAAGGAAAAAAAAGCCACAAAACACGCGGAATCACAGACGCAAAAAATTGGAGTAAGCGTAAATATGAAAAGTTGCTTTCCTAATTCTGTCTGAAAAGTCCCTGAAGTCTGTTAGAGCATCCAATAACCCTTAGGCGAACGGGACCGATCCAGTCGTGCCGTTCCGCGAATTCGGCGATCCCTTCCGAGGTCTTCCAGCCGCTTGGGATCCATGAGGATTCCAATTTACACTATGAACCAATAGTCACGGTGGCTCTTTATTATTATTATTTATTATTATTATTATTATTATTATATTATTATTATTATCATTATCATTTCATTACATATCATTATTATTATATTATTATTATTATTATTATTATTATTATTATTATTATTATAATGACCCTTGCTTCGTTTAAATAAAGGGGTATTAAAAGGTTAGAGTGAAAAAAGTATAAGCTTCTTTGGCGTAGTCCATGCACGAGAGTCGCCTTATGTCATTAAAGGATCACAAAAAGGAAAGTTGCAACAGCTTCGAGATGTAATTCGTTTAACCCTGAAGTAAATATAGACAGTTAAGAAGTTAAGTTCAAGGAAAAGTTACGGTACTCCTTAACAAGCCATTTTACTTTTTCCAGAACGCGGAAAATACAAGGATGATAAATTCCAATGTAAACTAAAGGCATTTTGATAGATGGGTGTTTTTAAGCGTAAAATAAATAAATAAATAAACGAAACTTACACTCTTTCGTATACTTAGGAACATGGAGTCTCTGCAAATTATATCCCTATAAAATAATTGGCATAACCAGCAAAATAACCTGTAAAGTAACATAAAGTGTCAGGCAAGCATATATATAATATATATAATATATATATATTATATTATATATATATATATATATATATATATATATAATATATATATATATATATATATATATATATATATATATATATATATATATATATATATATATATATCTATATATATACATATACACAGAGTCACATATTTTCATACACACACACACACACACATACACACACACACACACACACACACACACACACACACACACACACACCACACACATATATTATATATTATATATATATTATATATATATATTAGATATTATAATATATATATATGTATGTATATATATATATATATATATATATATATAATATGTGTGTGTGTGTGTGTGTGTGTGTGTGTGTGTGTGTGTGTGTGTGTGTGTGTGTGTGTGTTGTTATATATATAATATATATATATATATATTATATATATATATATATATATATATAAAGAGAAAGAGAGAGAGAGATAGAGAGAGAGAGTGTGTGTGTGTGTGTGTGTGTGTGTTAATTGTAAAACAGTCTCCCATGATGATACTATACACAATACACAAACTGGATTTAATGATAATGAGACAACAGTTTCGAAATCCACCTGGATTCCATCTTTAGGTCTGTAGGATAAGCCGTATATACAAACATGAACCTCGCTTGGGCTATGCCTATGAAGGTAGCCCGACCTGTGCCGACTAATGCCAACTCAGTCAATATGTATCAGCTGGTGCTGACTCGACTGAGCTTACCCACCGTGGTGCCCAGCCACAGCGGTAACCTCCAGGCGACAATTTTAAGTTCTCGTCCCTGAGCGGGGCGCGAATCGCCAAACCCTCGGATGAGAGGCCGACGTGTTATCAATAGACCGGGAGGCTAAAAAGAAAGGGAGAGGAGAGGCAACACGGTAGACGGGCCCTGTGTCTCACTGATGGCAGAAGAGGTTGTTGTTGTTTTTGGGTTGTTTTTCCTTTGGGATACAGCGTATCTATGAGATAGACGCTTAGTGATACTGGCTCCTGTCTCGCCAAAGTACTGCTTATCACTGAAGGCACAAGAAGCAGCATAGGTACCCACCTTCGAGGTAGAGGGGAGGGTTAGCGTGGACCAGGTTGTGACGGAGTGTTCACCTAGCGAAGATAAGCTTGCATTTTTTAAAGGTTGAAGAGGGCGATGAAAAGAGTAGCTCTCAGTATAGGGCAGGCTTTGGACGGGCAGGTGAGGAGTCTCTTTAGGAGAGGAGTCGTAGCAGAAGATGCGCCGCGCCCTGGATAATGCGACATCGAGAGCATGTCGAGAGTAACCCAGTTTGAGAACGAACTACGAAGAAATCGATCTCTTCATCCAGGTACAAGGGGTCAAAGTTGTGGAGAAACAGCGAAGGGGCAAAATCTCTTTCCACAGGGAAATAATGCATGGTTCGAGAATAAGTGTATGTCCATGTCACTGTTATATAGAGAGAAAAGAGAAGGGATCAGCAGAGTGATGAACGAGGTGTTCCAAGAAAAGAGCTTGTTGTCAACCTCCCATTCTCCCTTTGAAACGGATGGAAGGAGAAAAAGTTCAGCTGCATCAGGAAATCAGAGAACAGGACAGGGTCATGAGGCCAGAGAGCAAAGACGTCGTCGACATATCTCACCAAACGAAGGGAGATGGA
>NC_051387.1:21067699-21077699 GCF_015228065.2 Penaeus monodon
GGGGGCGGCTTATACCTGCGCTACGAGCTCCGGGAGTTGCCCGGATCTGCAGCGTCCGCCAGGCGTCGCCTATGCACAGCATTCGGGGGCGACTGGTCCTTTTCTGACGAAAATGTTGGTCCGGGGCCTAGGGGGGCCTTCGTGAGTCCTTCCCCAAAGCATCCTAAGGGTCCTCCCTCGGTGCCGTATCGGTCCGACTGCAAATAAAGTCGGGGGGCCAGTCATACACGTAAGGGCCCAGAGTAAAGAAAAAAAAAAGGCAAAGGGAAGAGGGGTGGTAATTACCATACCGGGTTTATTCATAACAATTTAGGGGGTTTTTAAGGGGGTTTTTAACTTTTTTTCGTCTTTTTTTTTTTTTTTGTGTTTTTTTTTCACAAAGGGGAAAGAAGAAAATAGAAAGGGAGATTCGTAGCGGTCCGCATGACCTATTGAAATACCAACCATCTCGATAGATATGAAATAGATTTAAAGGGGAAAGACATCGGGGATCCGGAAAAAATCTATTTGAACCCTATCGTCACACGATAAGAAATGATGTAACTGTACTTTATGGACAACCCCTCGTCACGACGGACAAAAATTTCGGGCTAAAAGATAAATAATAAATCTTTACGCCGGGACTAAGACAATGAAAAGGGTCAGTGTCTTTTATCCCTTTTGTGTGGTGAAACTAATGTGTGTGTGTTTCGTGTAGTGACAGCTATCGTAAAGGGGGGGACGAGTGACCTCACACAGAGAATGAATCACAAACACGAATATTCGTTCATTAACAAAATGAATAAAATTGCAATGCTAGCTATTTAAATTATTTAAAACCCCCACATTGAATTAAAATAATGAATGCGCAGAAAGTCGCATGAATGAATGGGGAATAAAAAAAATATTCGCCCAAATTTTTATCAAGCAAAACTTCTCGGGTCGAAATCTGAACCCGAGGTACATTTAGCTTTGCACTCAGACTTCAATAAAATCAATAAAGGGGGGGGTCCTATACCCCAAAAGCCGTTTTTGACTGAAACGACTCGAGCCAGGGAAAATTAAAAATCCTGCTTCTTCTGCGTACTGTAAGGGCGCTCGCAAAATTCCCCAAGGTATATAATTCACGAATACACAAACGTTGGGGGGGCCCAAAACATGCAAGCGACTTCAAAAGGGGGAGAAAGGGGTTTATTTAAAAAGCGAATAATGATTCTAGCTTAAACCCTAGTCCTATATTAATTAACGGACGTAACCGCGGTCCCCGACTCAAAGGGAGGGGCCCACGAAAGAATAACTTTTTCTCTCGAAAAGACGGGGCGAATCTTTAGCGTTTACGCAAACCCCGGGGGGAATATCGGGGATCCCGTCACTATATATGGGGGAAGATCCTACGCTATATTCAAACTAATGAAATTTTAAGAATTTTCCCCTTCATACTTCGTTCTAGCCCGATAGAAAGTGCCCAAAAAGCAATGTAACGATGACATCTGAAACTACCCACGCCGCCACCCCCGGGAAAGAGAAAGGAGTCGGGCCCTTTTTCAATCCAAAGTGACCGCAAAAGAAAGAAAAGGGAAGGGCATTTTTGGGGGCGAGGGGTTTGGGAAAGGATAAAATGAAATGATATTCGTGATAAGATAAAATCACGAACGCGTTAAATTCGTTGCAGAGAAACAAAAAATCTCAAAAAAAAGAGAAAAAAATTAATTCTAACTAAGAACGATATTCATGTTTATTGATCACATCTCATCGCAGGAAAAGCGTCTGAGGTGGAAAAATGTGGAAACGTGCCATTTGCTGTCCTTAGCACCTATTAAACCCCAAAAAAAAAACAACGGCTTAACACATTAATAGGAGAAGAAGGGAAAAGAAATAAGAAAAGGGCCCAAACTGACTTACGTTTTTTTTTCTTCCATGTCTTTAAGCGGGGAGCGGATTTTCTTCGAGATTTGCGTTTATCTGCGAGCCCGGGAAAACGCAGCGCCACCCCGCCCCAGATTGTAAAAGGTATGCGTCTTGTAAAAGGGTCGGGCCTTATACATGGGTGGCAGGGACGCAAAAAAACACGAAAAAGGGGTGAACACACGTCGACGACGCTGCTTTTTCTAAAGGGTCAAAAACGCCCCGTGGAGGCCACGGTCAGCTGCCCGGAGGGGGCGGGGCGACCTACCCCGCTGGTCGCTTTACACGAACTCACGGTCAAACGGGGTCAGATATAAAAAGGACCCCCGCCCTCGCTGAGCGGGTGGTTTTTTATTTGGGACATTTTTCTCCCGGAAAACAGCCACGTGGTCCCCCTGGTAATAGAAAAAGAATTTCCACATCCTGTAACAGAAAAAAAATTTTCCCATCTTATACATACACACACACACCACCACAACACACACAACCCACAAACACCACACACAACCACACATTTTATATATATATATTAATATATATTATATATATATATATATATATATTTTTTTTTTTTTTTTTTTTTTTTTTTTTTTTTTTTTTTTTTTTTTTTTTTTTTTTTTAAAAACCCTTCATTCCACTGCAGGACTAGGCCTCTATCAATTTTTTTACTGGAGGTTTTGGCAGTGCCCCCTTGCCTGATTTGGGTGCCCTTCCTAATAAAACCGGGTTTTTGCCGCGGCGGGAAAATTCCCCCACGTCCATGCGTCGACTTCTCAAGGCGATATGTCGCTTTTCTAGGTAGGCAATCGGGGGGAAATTCCTTTCCCAAGGAAAAAAGCGCCCCGGGAGTGACTCGAACCCCCGAACCAGATTGCCCTCATGACATCCCTTTACCGATGCTTAACCCCCCCCGGCCACCGCGGCCCTTATACATACTTTATATTTTATATATTATATATATTATATATATATATTTATATATTATATATTAATATTAAAATTTATATATACCATCGATTAAATAAATAAATAACACATATATTGTAATTAAAAAAATAATTTTTAAAATATAAAAATAAATTTTTATAATAAAATATATATATATTATTTGTTTTTATAAATTTAAAAAATTTTTATAATTAAAATTTATATATTTAATATCTTTTTTAAAAAATATATATATATATATATATATATAATTTTTATAAATTATAAATATATATATATAATTATTATAAATATGTATATATTAATTAATTTTAATAAATTTTATATAATATATATATATAAAAAAAAAAAAATAAATATATAAAATTTTTAATATATATATATAAAAATTTATATTTTTATTATATATACATTATATTGTGTAATAATGATATACATCGATGTGTATATATTATATTAATTATAAAATATATAAAATTTAATATTATATATATTATATATAATATATTATATATAAAGTATGATAAGGGCCCGCGGGGGCCCGGGGGTTAAGCATCGGACTAAAGCTGTCATGACGGCAATCTGGTTCGGGGGTTCGAGCCCACTGCCGGCGCGTTGTTTCCTTGGGCAAAAAACTTCACCCCGTTCCCTCCCCAGAAAAGCAAAATTCGCCTTGAGAAGCGAGCGCATTGACGGGGGGAATTTTACCGCCGGGGCAAAAAACCAGGTTGTTAGGAAGGGGCACCCAAAAAGGCGGGGGTGGCACTCCCATATAACTCTCGTAATGAATTGATAGGGGCCCTATGCCCCTGCAGTGGAATAAAGGGGCTGTTGAAAAAAAAAAAAAAAAAAAAAAAAAAAAAAAAAAAAA
Source organism: Penaeus monodon (assembly GCF_015228065.2). Taxonomy (NCBI): domain Eukaryota; kingdom Metazoa; phylum Arthropoda; class Malacostraca; order Decapoda; family Penaeidae; genus Penaeus; species Penaeus monodon. The sequence continues at coordinate 21,071,403 of NC_051387.1, forward strand.
AAGAAAAACAAAAAAAAAAAAAAATATATATATAATTATAAAATTATAATAAAATATAATATATATGTGTGTGTGTGTGTGTGTGGGGGGTGGTTTGTGTGTTGTGTGGGTGTGTGTGTGTGTGTATGTAAAGATGGGGATAATTCTATTTCTGTTACAGGTGGGGGAAATTCTATTTCTATTACCAGTGGCCCACGTGGCTTTTTTTTCCACGTGGATGCAAATGCCCCCAAATAAAACCCCCCCTCAGCGAGGGCGGAGGTCACATTTTTATTGGGCCCTCGTTTGACCGGAGTTCGTGTCAAGCGACCAGCGAGGTAGGTCAGCTCCGCCCCCCCTTTGGGGGCAGCTGCCCGGGGGCCTCCACGCGGCGTTTTTGACCCTTTGACAATCAGCGTCGTCGTGCGTGTGTTCACCCCTTTCGTGTGTTTTGCCCCCTGTCCCACTTACTAAGGGCGAGAGCCTTTTTTACAACGTACGCATACCTTTTTTAAATCTGGTGGCAGGGTGGCGCGCGGCCTTCGGCTCGCGCATGAACGCAAATCCCGAAGAAAATCCGCTCGACCGCTTCAAGACTGGCTAAAAAAAAACCGTAAGTACATTTTTGGGGCCCCTTTCTTTTTTTTTTTCCCTTCTTCTCCCTACATGTGTTAACGTTGTTTTTTTTTTGGGGTTTAATGGGGTGCTAAGGACGAAAAGGCACTTTTCCCACTTTCTTCCACCTCAGTCCTTTTCCGTGCGACGAGTATGTGATAAAATAAACATAAATATCGTTCGTTAGTTAAGAAATTAAAAATTGTTTTCTCTCGTTTTTAAGATTTATTTGTTTATCTCAACGAATTTAACGCTTTTGTGATTTTATCTTATCACGAATATCTTTTCTTTTTACTCTTTCCCTAACCCCCCCCCGCCTGACCTTCCCTTTTCTTTTTTTTGCGGTCACTTTGGATTAGAAAAAGGTTGCCTGACCTATTTTCTCTTTCCCGGTGGGTGGCGGCGTGGGTATTTTCAGAGATCATCGTTACATTGCTTTTTGTGACACTTCTATGGGCGCTAGAACGAGTATGAAACCCCAAATCTTTAAAAAATTTTTATTTTAAATATAGCGTAGGATTCCCCATATCATATCACGGTTTCCCCATATTGCCCCGGGGGGTTCGAAAACGCCTAATAATCTGCGCTCCTCGTTCGAGAGTAAGTTTTTCGTTCGTTCGGCTCCCTTTGGTCGGTGTGACCCGCGGTTACGCCCTTTAATTTTAATTTGGGACTAGGGTTTTAAGCTAGAATCATTATTCGCTTTTTAAAATCACCCCTTTTCTCCCCCTTTTGAAGTCGCTTGCATGTTTTGGGTCCCCCCCAAGCGTTTGTGTGTTGGAATTTTATCCCTTTCGGGTTTTTGGAGGCCCTTTACAGATACGCAGAAGAGCGGGAAATTTATTTTCCCCGGGCTCGAGTCGCTTCAGTCTATAGGCATTTGGGTATAGGACCCCCCCGTTATTGAGTTTTTTGAGCTGAGGGCAAAGCTAGCTGTACCTCGGCAGTTCAGATTTCTGACCCCGAAAAGATTTGCTTGATAAAATTTGGCGAATTTTTTTTTTTATGTCCCCATCATTCATGCTACATTCTGTGCAATCATTATATTTTGAATTCAATGTGGTGGTTAAATAATCTAATGTGCATTGCAAATTTCCCTTTATTTTTTTTATGTACGCTAATATTCGTGTTTTTGATTCTTCTCTGTGTGAGGGCACTGCTTCCCTCTCTTAACGTAGCTGTCCTCCACGCATACACACACACATTCAGCTCACTCACACACAAAAGGGAAAAGACACTGCCCTTTTCATTTTCTTAGTCCGGCGTAAAGATTTATTATGTATCTCTTTTCCCGCAATTTTTTCCCTCGTGACGGGTTTGTACTAAAGTACAAGTTTAAATTATTTCTTATCTGTGGCGACATGGGTTTAATAGGTCTTTGCGGATCGCCCATGTCGTTTTCCCCTTATCTATTCTCATATCTATCGAGAGGTTGGTATTCAAATAGGGCTATGCGGGCCCCTATGAATCTCCCTCTTCTATTTTCTTCTTTACCTTTGTGAAAATAAAAACAAAAAGAAAAAAAGCGAAAAAAAAGTTAAAAAACCAACATTAAAAACCGTAAATTGTTATGAAAAACGGGTAGTGGTAATTACACCCCCTTTCCCGTTGCCTTTCTTTTTTTTTCTTACTCTGGCCCTTACGTGTATATCTGGCCCCCACTTTATTTGCAGTCGGACCCCATACGGCACCGAGGAGACCCCTTTGATGCTGTGAGAAGGACGTCATCGAAGATCGCCATAGGCCCCCGGACCAAAATTTTCTAGAAAAGGGACCAGTCGCCCCGGGAATGCTGTGCTGGGGACGCCTGGGGACGCCTGCAGATGGTCAAATCCAGGAGCTCCCTAGCGCGGTTAAAGCCGCCCCGGAGCCGCCCCTGCCCGACCCCGTAGACCCGGGCGAAGATTACGAGGACGTGTGGGCGCGAGAAGGACGGACAGATCTGTGAGGAGTGTGGAGAGCGCCCCCGGGGTTAGGCCTGGGCCAGGACTAAGGAGGTCAAGACGAATCTGAAGTCAGGAGGACCTGGCGAGACTTTCGGGACGTGTGGATAATCGAGGGGAGCAGTTTCACCAGGGCCAGGGGAAGGGCACATGGCGACAGCCACGAAGTTGAACCAGGCAACGCACGAGAACGAGACGACCAGCCAAGTTAGGTCACCCTTGAAGGCGCCCGAGGGCGAGGCGCGGGAGGGGGCCGAGCAAAATAAATGTGGATAATTCTATTTCTGTTACAGGTGTGGGTAAATTTTTATTTTTATTACCAGTGGGCCCGTGGGTGTTTTTTAGTGGTCAAAAGTCCCAAATAAGAACCACCCCTCACGAGGGGGAGGTCACATTTTTTTTTCTCCCGTTTGACCGGATTCGTGCTAAGCTACCCCCGCGCAAAGGGCAGCCCTCGCCTCCCCCCAGGTGGGGGTGCCGGACCTCCGCGCGGCCCCCAAAAACCCCTATAAAAAACATTCGTGTTCTTATCTGCGTGGTGTCAACTCTCCGAAATAAAAAAGTAAGCCGTTAAAAAGTTAACTACCCTCTGTTCACCATTGTATAAGGATGAAGCCTTTCAGTATGTGTGTGGGGTTTTGTGTGTGTGTTTGTGTGTGTATATGTGGTTTTTGTGTGTGTGTGCGTGTGTGTGTGTATGTGTGGTGTGTGTGTGTTTTGTGTGGTATGCATAATATATATATATATATAATATATATATTATATATATATATTAAAATAAAATAATAAAAATAAAAAATATATAATATATATAGATATATAACTATAAATTATATATACAATTTTAAAATATATATATTATATATTATATATAAAATATTTATTATATATTTATTAACAATTGTGTGTGTGGTGTGTGTGTGTGTTGGTGTGGTGTTACATATATGTAATTGTGCGCGCGCGTTTTGTGTGTGTGTGTGTGTTTGCATCTACACAGGTTTGTATGCATGTACGTATGTATGACCCCTAGTAGAAGCAATTGGTGGAGGATTAAAGCATCTGTGTTCCCTTCACCCCAAACAGCTAAGTATTTTTGAAGGAAAAATTGATACTGCAGTCACCAAATCAAAGATAATTACTTAGCCATTGAATTTAATAATATGCTGTAAATCTATCAGCATTCCAGCAGCGATCAATCATTGCGCCGATGATCATCAATCATTCTACCAGCATTCAATCATTGCTGCTGGGTCATTTAAATTTTAAATGTATTCCCCTTCTTTTTTTAGTGTACTTCCAAGTATATGTAAAAATATATATATTAATATATAATTTTAATATATATATATTATATATATAATATATATATATATATGTATATAATATATATATAAACATATATTAAAATATATAAAATAAAAATATATATATATATATTTTTATAATTACATATATAGTTATATGTATATATTATTATAATATTATATAATAATATATATTATATAATTTTATATGTTAATTTTTAATATAAAAATTTATATATATATATATAATACATATAATTGACACACACACACACACACACACACACAACACACACACAACCACAACATACACACACACACAACCACACCAACACAACACAAACCCCAACACACCACACACACACACCCCAAAACACACAAACACAACAAAACACAAAAATATTTTAAAATATTATATTATAATAATATTTTATATATATATATTATACATATATATTTTTATTTAAAATTTTATGTATATATATATTTTATATATAATATAATATAATAATATTAATATATTTAAATAAAAATATATAATATATTGCACACACCCACACACAAACAACCAAAAATTCATTCATTGTATTCATCTATATATATGGATACACACATCACACAAATATTCAAAAATAATCACAAAACATTAACACAACGACATCGAAATAACAGGCAACGCTCGGGGCATTCCAAAAATTCCAGCCGGCGCGGGCTCCGGCCGCAGCTGACGATCCAACGGGCCACATATAATGCATTACAGGGCCACTGCGGGGCTGGGCCCCCAAATTTCTTCTTTGGAAAGGTTTACTTGGGCGGAATTTTTTATGCTGTTCGTTCCCGTCATTGCAGATTGCGCTGTGGGGGAATTTTAGGGATATAAAATGGGAAAGGCAGATTATGTAATAAGGAGGGGTAGGTAAGTTGAAAAAAGGAAGGGGGGGAAAGGAATTTGGGGGGAGAGAGAGGAAAGGAATGTTAAAATATATAATCTATATATATTATATATAATATAATATTTTATTATATTATATTATATATATATATAATTATATATGTGGTATGTTGTATTATTATATATATAATTAATATATATAATAATATATATAATATTTTATAATTTTTATACACACACATGTATATATATGTATATATATGATATGTGTCTCATTATTCAGTATATATTATATATTATTATTTTATTATATATATATATATATTATTATAAGTGTGTGTGTGTGTGTGATGTGTGTGTGTGTGTGGTGTATGTGTTGTGTGGTGTGTAGTATGTATTATGTAGTTGTTGTTGTATGTTTTATGTAATATATAATATATTATATATAATATAAATTTTATTATATATATTTAATAGTATGTTGAAAGTCGCATATGATTATATATTATATAATATATTATATTATAATAATATATATATATAATATAAAAATATTTTTTTTTTCTTTTTTTTTTTTGGTTTGATATATATATATTATATATATATATATATATATAATATATATAATTATATATATATATAATATATAATATATATAAAATATATATATATAATATATATATTTTATATATATTATAAAATATAAATATGTGTTGTTGTTGTTTTGTGTGTGTGGGTGTGTTGTGTGTGGGGGTGTGTGTTGTGTGTGTGGTGTTATATATATATATATATATATATATATATATATATATATAATATATATATATCTATTTTTATATATATAATATATTATATATAAAATATATATATATTTTTTTTTTTTTTTTTTTTTGTTTTTTTTTTTTTTTGTTTATTATTATAAAAATTATTATATTATATATATAATAATTATATATATAATTATATATATATATATATATATTATATATATTATTTTTATAATATATATATTACATAATATATATATAAATATATATATGGTATATATATATATATTATATTATTTTATATATAATATACTATAATATATATATATATATATATATATATATATATTTATTTAAATTTATTTATTTACAGATTTAAATCCATACAAACACACACCAAAACACACAACACCCCAAAACACACACACACACACAACACACACACACACACACACACATATTATATATATATATATATATTATATTTTAATATATATATATATAATATATATACTATATATATATATATATATGTATATATGGGGTGTGTGTGTGTGTGTGTGTGTGTGTGTGTGTGATTGCGTGTTTACATATATCTATCTATCTATCTATCTATCTATCTATCTATCTATCTATCTACCCTATCTATCTATCATCTATCTATCTATCTATTTATGTACATATGTGTGTGTGTGTGTGTGTGTGTGTATGTACATATGTGTGTTTAATATAAAAATTATATATATATATATATATATATATATATATATTATATATAATATATATATATGTATATA
>NC_051387.1:21086495-21090239 GCF_015228065.2 Penaeus monodon
AAAAAAAAAAACGCATATCAAAAAATCGAAATCAAAAAACCCGGAGAAGAGAGACCCAAATAATATATATATATATAATATATAATATATATATATATATATATTAAATATTATATATAATAATTATATATGTATTAAAATAATGAATATATATATAAATATTTATATATATATATATATTATATATATATTATATATATATATATATGTGTGTGGTGTGTGTGTGGTGTTGTGTGTGTGTGTGTGTGGTTTTTTTGTGTGTGTGTGTGTGTGGGTTTTGTGTATGTATGTATATATTAATTTAAAAATCATTTTAAAAAATAAAAAAATAAAATTTAAAAATATAAAAAAAAGTTAGAATAAAACCTAAAAAAATGACGGCAGAAAAAAAAACGTGTCATATCACTAACACAGCGAAATAAGTAAAATCTACAATAAAGTGAAACTAAGACTCAGTGATAAAACACAAGACTTAAAAAACAAATTAAATATAATGTACAAAAGCAGAACTGGTATGAATTAACACAAAACAGTAATTAAAATAATCAAAAGGGAGAGGAATAGAAAATGGGGACCGAGATAACTAGCAGTCCCGCGCAGAGGGAAACGAGGTGGATACGAAGTTAAAAACGAGTGCAACTGGAGTGTACCGCCTTCATCTCTGGATCGTGTGTCGTGGATAAGACACGCATTATCTCGTAAACAACGCGAGGCAGAGCGGACGCACCATCCGGTCGCGACATCAAAATTAGGACAATACAGGAAGATGAGGGCGAAATTCAGAAAAAAATGGTCAGATGAAAAAATGGTAAACAGGAAGATGACCCAGGACGTCACGCTGAGCACATGACTAACAGAAGCTTCTAGAAGCCACGAATACGAAAACAACTAGTTGGAGGCGATCACTAGATATATCACAATACTCCAGTCGGGGATCAAGGAAAAATAACACGGAAAGGGCCCAGATAGACAAAAGTTAAAGTGAAAAATACAGTGTTGAAAATTTGCTGGGACATAGGAAAGTCCTGACGCAGATAGTTTTTAAATAAGTGAAGAGAAATTATAATTATATTCGTGATAACTGTTAAGGGTGTGACCGGAAGGGCTCCCATAGCGGGAATAAAAGACGGCTAGTGACAGACAAACAGTGGAGTTGGAGTTGGGTTTCGAAAGTCATCCCTGGTAGCACCTTGCAGCCATGTCACTTTGGTGGCATTTTTGGGTAAGCCCTATTGAAGCAATTTAAGTGTTTCTTGTTTAAGGGGGAACATAGTGGACGGGAATGTGCTATGGAAAATGTGGATTAAATAGGTTATAGGTATTTCTTGATTGATTATGACTATATAAAGGACCAAGAATTGTATATATTTGACTAAGTTCATTTTAGAAGTAATAATCATATAATGGAATAATTATAGATTTGATTGTCAAGTTTGAAGAATGATATAATTGAAGACATATAGATTTGAATTCTAAGGGTACTGATATATTAAGTTAACATAGAGAGTAAGGAATTAATGATTTACTTTTAAGAGATCTCAGCTCCTCGGAAGTGTGACTTAACAGTGATGATGATTGTTAATTTCCGGTAGAGCGTAAGAATAAGTTTGTGTTTTGTATATAATCATTAAGTATTTCCTAGAATAAGCTTAACAATATTAATTCAGTATTATGATTGCCTGATTAAGCACAAGACATTTTATGTCCATTTCAGACCGTACTCATTTACTTTTTAATGGAGAATTTTTAAGTTAGTAATTGTGTAAAGACATTAACTTCTTCATCTTGCCTAAATATAATTTTCACTATTTTCTGTATTTCAATTTATTTACAAATATTTTTATGATTTCAATCATTGTATGTGAAGAAAGGAATTCTTTTATTAACTGCTTACATCTATTTTAAGCATTGACATTGGTTAATTAATAACAGCTTGCTTAAATTGATATTTTGTAGTTTGTATGTTAACAATTAGAGTAAAGTGGCAAGTTATTTTTTAAAAACTAAAAGATGGATATTTAATATGGTTTTAATTATGTATTGGATTATAATGAACTCAGATGTTATATTATTGACATATAAATTTATGTGATTAACTTTACATGTTCACTATATACAATATTTTACAGTTAATAAATTAGTTGTAAATTCTCTAATAAGTTGTGAACTTTCCTTTACATTTGTCTAAATAAATTAATACAAGTTGAAAGAGTAAAATCTGTGAGAGAAATATGACCAATATGAATTATTAAGATTATATCATATACTGAGGAGATAATATAATTGTTGATGCAAAGAGGCAACAACACGTGGACCACAATACACAATCCTCCCATGCTTTCTGTCGGAGTGGTCAGCGGAAAGCAGCATCTGAAACAAGACCAAAGGAAGGCCTGAGCCCCATTACTTGTGTGCTTAACTGAGACATGTTGTTCATAATCAACAGGAGCACAAGGGACAAGAGTGATCCCTCTGTGGGCTGAAGCACCAACTTTCTTGCCACAATCATAATATTTTCCATATATCTGTCTAGCTTGTTTGGAAGATTCAATTGCTGCTTGACGAGCTTCGTGTAGCCGTCCCTGCAAGTAGACTTTCTCGGCAAATATAGCTTCATTTATGAAACCCACGGGAAAATTTGTATGACGCCCAGTCAGGAGGTAGATTGGCTGTTCCCCAGTGGTATGGTATATGGCCGAGTTAATCTGGAGCCTGAGTTCTGGAATAAAGTGATGCTATGCCCTTGGACGGCTGCTGCCTAAGGTAGTAAGAGCAGCTTTCATGACCCAATTTGTCCTTTCCACCATTCCATAGGCTTGAGGGTAATACCGTATAGTATAATGGTTTGTGGCATGCATCAATTTGTCAGTTCTCTGAAGATGTTGGTTGTGAACTGAATTCCATTATCTAATTGGATTACCCTAGGAGGTCCAAAGAGAGTAACCCAGTGATCCACAAATGCTAAATGGACAGCGGCAGCAGTAGCTTTTCTCAGTAGGACAATCTAAAGAAAACAAGGAGTGCTGATCAAGGATTGACAAGTCCCAGCACACAGGAATGGGTGGACCAAAATCCATTAGGTCCATGAATACACGTTCCAAGAGGAATTCTGCTAATGGTGCCCCCCTAATGGAAGCCGCCTTGCCGCGGTGGGGGAGCTTTGGGTCCCAGTGATCTGGTGGGCCAGACCGGGGGGCTACCCATACTGGAGGGGTCACCAATGAGGGATGAAACAAAGTGGCTTCCTAGTGCACCAAGGCCTGTGAGAGGGGATGGTGTGCCCGCCCCTGGTTCATTCCAGCTCTCCCACGTGTGTTTGCTGGAGTCCTGGAGGTTGAGCGGTGCTGCGCGCTGCACCCTGCAGCTAGCAATGCACCTCTTTGGTCCTTTATTCTGGTTAGACGGGTGGCTTGATCAAGGCCCGGTCGAGTCAATCAGCTGGTCAAATATGGCTGGGGTCAAGCAGGCACTGTTCAGTCGGTAGCGCATGGGTCCCACGACTGCCATCAGTACTGTGGTGGTGGCTGCGTGTATTTCCTCATTGCCCCTGTGGCTGTTGGGAGATTTTGAGCCCCAACTATAGCTTCCCCTCGTTGGACTCCATGGTGGGTAGGGGGGTGAGGGGAAATGAAGAATTCCAATTTGTATGAGTACTACAAATTTTTCAAAGCAGCTCCTTTCCCCAGACCTACGCAATCCCTCGACCTTCCCTCTGGAACACCACATTTTACTTGGAACCTTCCC
>NC_051387.1:21090339-21115339 GCF_015228065.2 Penaeus monodon
TAAATTATAGAAAAAATTTATATATAAAATTGATATATAATATACATATATATAAAATTTATCATATTATATATTTAAAATTTATATATATTTTATATAATTAAATAATATATATCCCTACACACATATAAAACACACACACACACCACAACCCCACACACACACATTAGTATGCATATATTATATATATATATATATAATATATAATAATATATATATTAATATATAATTATATATATTATATTATATATATATATAATATATAAAATCTGTATATAATATTATATATATAATTATAATAAAAATATATATATATATAATATATATATAATATATATAATATTTGTATATCTCTCTCTCTATATTATACATATTGTGGGGTGTGTGTGTGTGTTACACACACAACACACACATATATAGATATATATATATATATATATTAATAATATATTAATAAAAATATATTATAATATATATTATATATATATGTATATGCATATATGCAAACACACAATTTGGTATAAATGCACACACACACACACCACACACACACACACACACACACACACACCACACACACACACACAACACACACACACACACAACACACCCACACACACAAAAACAGGGCCCCACACATGTGGGCATATACAAAATATATTTTTATATATATATTATATATAAAATATATATATATATGTATATACATAATACAATATATACATAAACCACATATATTAATTATATTTAATAGTATTATAAAATATATATATATTATAATATATTACATATGCAAAAAGATATTATACAACACATTTATATATTTATTATATATATATTGTATATATATAATATAAAATATGATATTATATATATATAAATATATATATATTTATATTATATATATATTGGGGGTGTGGTGGTGGTGTGTATATAAATACATTAAAATTAATATATTATATATATATATATTCTATATATAATATATATTATATATATATTATATATATATTATATATATACACATATATACACGAGGGGGCTTCAAAAAGTTTGTGGAAAAAGTCCATAGCTAAAAATCATATGGAAGGATTTTCAAGCATGAACCCTGAAATGCAGGTGTGGTGACCCATGCCATAGACCCTCCAAGGGAAGCCCCGAGAATGCTTCAGTGTCCATTGTTTTTAAGCAGCGGCCTTCCCCGAGCCAACCCTAGGGACTGAAATCTGGCAGACATTTTTTTTACTACCTATTTTATTATTTATTTACATATTATTTACAACTATTTCAAACGAAATTAAAACATTTTTTGGTAGTTAATGTACTGCACTCTTCTAACGTCAGAGGAAGAACTTGCGTATACTTTTACTACTTTTATTTTACTGATTAGTTTTTATAATCATTTTAAGGGGAAGTACATGTTTTATCTTTTTATTAAGGTACGTAAGGCTTTTTTTATATTCACGGCTTGCCGCGCCGTCTAGGGGGGAGGGATTTATCTGCTCGTTTCTGGGCTAGTTACTAGCTTATTCATAAAATCCTTGCTGGGGGTCTGGTATATATAGCCCCGCGTGACCTACGGAAAGGCAGGGGGTAGGCTAGTCTGTGAGAAAACGTCCTCTCTGCGGCCGATGTAGACGCGGCGGAAGTAAGAGTAACGGTGTTTTTTGTGTGGTTTTTAGCTGGTCGTAAGTACGAGCTTGGATGGCGGTAACATGTTCTTTTTAAGTTTTTCATTTATATAGTGTAAAGCAGAGTGCTCCGTCAGTTAAGTTTAATATTTATTTGTTTATTTTTGATAATGGTTTTTATCGTTCGTTTTGAAAGTTTTTTTTATAGTAATGTTTCTTGTTTTCTTGGAGGATTTTAACATTTTGTATTTAATGTGTTTGTTCTTAGCTGTTTTTTTTTTCTTTTTTTTATCAATAAATGTATTTTTAACAAAAGGCTTCGGTGAGTGAAATATATATATAAATATATATATATATATATATATATAAATATATATTATATATATATTATTTTTTTTTTTTTTTTTTTTTTTTTTTTTTTTGCCTTACACAGACACTCCTTCCTTTTAAGTATGTCTTCTTTCGACACATATATTGTTCCTGGACGAATTAACCAGGTGGCAGCACCAAATGACCTAATTAACAAGGTTATTTAGGATTAATTAGCCAGAATCACTAATTTAATGTTTGCCAGGCCAAACATTAAATTCATGGTGAAATTCTATTGAGAGAATAGGCAAATCACTAACGCTCTGGAGGAGGTCTGTGGTGACAATGCCCCATAGAAATCAAAAACCTATAAATGTCGGTTCAGAAGTGGTAGAACGAAATTGAAAATGAACCCCGCAGTAACAGGCCATCAACGTCAATTTGTGAGGAAAACATTCGCCACGTGGTTGAATAGGATATACGAATAACTAATGAATCAGTAGCAGACACACTCAACATCTCTGTGGGTTCTGCACACAATTCTGGTGGAGGGTTTGGGGCTAAGCAAGCTTTACACTCGATGGGTCCCTAGGCTGTTGCGCCCTGATCAGCAGCAAGCAAAGGTAGATATTTCAGTGGAAATTTTGAACAAGTGGGATGAGAACTCTGAAGCTTTTCTGCACAGAATTGTGACAGGGGATGAAACATGACTCTACTAGTATGGTCCCGAGGATAAAATTCAATCAAAGTAGTGGCAGCCCAGGGGTGGAAGTGGACCAGTCAAAGCAAAATCTGAGTGTTCAAAGGTCATGGCCACAGTCTTCTGGGATGCAGAGGGGATTTTGCTGGTTGACTTACTCGAGAGCAAGAAAACAATTACATCTGCCTATTATGAACGCGTTTTGAGAAAACTCAAAAAAAATCTCAGAATGCACCCACTCACGGCGCTCGGCAGACAAGAGCTGTGCTACGTGAATTTCGATGGAAATCATCTGACATCCACCTTACAAACTTAAAAAATCACTGAAAGGAGCTAATTTTCCATTATTTGAAGATATAAAAAAGCTGCTCTGACATGGTTCAGATCACATGACCCTCAGTTTTACTCAGACGGATTTAAAGGCTGGTATCAACGTTTGCAAGAATGTATTAAACTCAATGAAGCATATGTTTAAAAATAAACATCATAACTGAAACCATCTTTTCATACTGTCCTTTTTCCATGAACAATTTGGAGCTCCCTCGTTTGTATAATAAATACTTTATGTATAATAATATTTTTTTTCTTTTTACATACCACACACACCCCAACACACACAATATATATATATATATATATATATAATAATAAAAATTTTATATATTAAATATTTTAATAATATATATATATTTATATATATATATGTACATATATTTTAACATATGATGTACAAATATGCATTATAGTACTAATACATATATGCATGTATATATACATATGTACAAAATATACATATACATTTTAACATATTACATATATATGTCGCATATCATATTTTGTACACATATAACATTATATGTACACATATACATATATTGTACACATTATACAATACATGTCCCAATATATAAAATTATTATTACAATATACATATATATGTACACAATTACATATATATGTACCATATACACATTATATGTACACATAATACATTTATGGTACATATTAACATATGTACACATAAATAAAAACCCTCCCTGACCAGGACTCAAAACCTACGTCACTCCGATATGAACCGGCATTGCATTTTCCATCTTTCCATATATATAACCTCAGTACATTCTGGCTTAGGATTTGAATTGCAAAATCAATTTCCACCGAGTGCCCACGGGGATGAGCGTAAAAACTTCGCTGTCATTACTCAGTTGAGTAGATAGGTAATGTCTATGGAGCTAGTAAGATCCTAGTTGCACACTATTTTAGTGGGTGTGGGCATGGTAGGTTTAGCCCCTGGCCTCCGGTTTCATACTCGGGGTGACCTAAGTTGGGGTCTGGTCAGAGAGGGTTGTTTTTTTCGATTCAAAAGCGGCATGCATAATCCCCTCTTTCATAGTACACAATACAAGTACATATATTATATATTATATATAATATTATATAATTTTATATATATATATATATATTATATATATATGCATAATATATATGTACACAATATCTAGTAGTACACATATATGTACACATATATGCATATATATGTAACTATCATATGTGTACCCTATATCATATCTTTGACCACTATATACATATATATGTTATGTATATAATAAAATTACATGTAAAAACATATATGTACTAATATACAGATATATGTACATATATATGTTTTTAAACAGTTTCTCCCATTTTCATTATCCTTATCTTGCTATCAATATTATATTATGTCCCCATGTTCTGTCTGTGAATGTTAACAGGTTGGAAATAAAATCAATATCAAAGATTAATTATGTAATGAGACGTCTGAAAATCATAAATATTAATTCTTGGCTCCAAAGTGAACTCTAGAAGAGTGACAGTCAGTATATAGTGTATTGGATACCAAGGGCGCACTTTACACACAGCGCGTGTGAGTTAATGTACGCATATATGTATATATGTAAATACACACACACATTATATATATATATATATATATATATTATATATATATATATATATATAAAATATATATATTTAAACATATATATATTATAATATATATATATATCTAATATAATTATCTATAAAATTGTGTGTGTGTTATATATATATATTTTGCATATATATGTATATATACACACATATCTATACATATATTATCCTCTGGAATAACATGAACAATATAAGGTTTCCAGAACGCATCATCCAACTAATAAAAGCCATGCATGACCAACAACAAGCAACTGTGGGAACCACTTTTGGGTTAGCGGAGTGGTTCCGGGTCAACCAAGGAGTGCGACAAGGTTTTGCATTCTGTCTCGCCCCTTTTTTGATGTGTATTCTTAAGCAATTATGAGAGATGATTTAGAGAATTTTGAAGGAACTGTGAATGTTGGTGGATACAAAATATCAAATCTGGGATGCGCCGATGACGTAGTTTTGATTGCCAGCAGTGTCACTGAACTGCAACAACTGTTAGATGGGGTTTGGGAGGTAAGCGAAAAGGCTGGTTTGTTTCTTAATGCCAAGAAAACTAAGATCATGAAGATTCGAAGATAACCGACAGTAACGATATGAGCATGTTACAATAAATGGAGTGTTTGTAGAAATGTAAAAGAGTTCACTTATCTTGGAGCTGTTTTAATACATATGATGATCCACTGGAGATCAAGAAGAATTGCCATTGCCAAAAATGCCACAGTTGTCTCACATAAATCGGGAAAGACCGAAGCATTATCTTACGGACAAGCTGAGGTTATTGAACTCATTAGTTTTCCCAATTGATCATATGGTTCTAGTGTTGGGGGCTGAAGTAGATAACAAGAAAAAAGGGCAAAAGTTTTGAAATGTGGTGTTACAGATGAATACAACATATCAAATGGACAGAGAAGAAAACAAATGATGAAGTGCGGAAAAAAGTAAATTGGAAAGACCGGCTGTGGACATCTTGAACGAAGGAAACTAAAGTTTATTGGTCATGTGATGAAATAAAAAAGTATGAGAAAGACTTGCTGAAGGGGTGGTGATAGGAAACAGAGGGAAAAGGCAAACCGAGGGCAGGACTGAGCGGGCAATTCAAAGATGTTTGCGGCTGACGAGGGAAAAGTAGAAAGAACGCGCAAGATCGAGTTTAGTGGCGAAGGATGGTGGAGAGGTCCACGGCTGCTCAAACAGAGCATACGTTATTGATGATGATATACATACATAAAATATATATATATATATTAAGTATATATAGGAAATTATATATTATATTTATGTATATATGTGGTTTTTGTGTGTGTTATAACATCTAGTTTTTTGTATGTATATATATATGCACACACACACACATACACACCACACACACAACACACAACACACACACACATATATATATAACATTATAAAATTAACATATGTGTGTAATATATCTGTATATATATGTATTTTTCTTAAACGGTAGGTTTCAGGTTTGAGCCGCCGTGGTCACAGCATGATAAGTAGTTGTAGTTTTCATGTTGTGATGCTTTTGGGAGTGAGTACGTGGTAGGATCCCCGTCCTTTCCACGGAGAGTGCGGTGTTTACCTTTTAGGTAATCATTCTCTCTATTTTATCCGGGGCTTGGAACAGCACTGACTAGCTGGCTGGTAGGCAATCGAGGTGAAGTTCCTTCCCCAGGAACAAAGCGCCGGTCGGTGACTCAACCCTCGAACTCAGATTGCCGTCGTGCCAGTTTGTAACCGATGCTCTAACTACTCGGGCCCCCGCCCTTATAATGTATATATAATGTATTTATATATATATAAATATGTGTGTTGTGGTGTGTGTTGGTGGGGTGTGGTGTGTGTGTGTGGGTGTGTGTGTGGTTGTTTATGTGTGTGTGTGTGTGTCTTTGCATATCTATATATCTATATCTATATATGTATGTGTGTCTGTAAATATATATACATATATATTATATAATATTATATATATTTTATATAAATATAAAAATTATAATATATATATATATACATATATATATTATAATATAATACTATATATATAATATATTATAATATATATATAAATAAAATATATATATATAAATATAAAATATATATATTAAAATAATATACATATAATATAAATATAATATCCAAAACATTATAATATATCAATAATATAATATATAAAATATTTTATTATATATAATTTTATATTTATATATTATATTTTAATATATATATAATGTATATTATATATATGTGTGTGTGTGTGTGTTGTGTGGGGTGTTGTGTGTTGTTGGTGTGTACCCTTTCGGGGCGTGTGTGAGGGTGTGTGTTTTGTGTGTGTGGTGTTTTTTGTGGGGTTTGGGGGGTGTGTGTGGTGTTGTGGTGTGTGTGTGTGTGTGTGTTTGGGGTTTTTGTGTGTGTGTGTGTGTGGGGTGTGTGTGTGGGGGTGTGTGTGTGTGTGTGGGTTTGTGTGTGTGGGTGTGTGTGTGTGTGTGTGTGTGTGTGGTGGTGTGTGTGTGTAAATAAAATAATATATATATATAATATATATATATTATATATAATTATATAATAATCATATAGTATATATATTATAATATAATTATTATATATACATACACGTACGAGCGTGCGTGCGCGTGTGTGTGTGTGTGAAATATATATATATCTATATATATATATATATATATATATATATATATATATATGTGTGGTGTGTGTGTGTGTGTGTGTGTGTGTGTGTGTGTGTGTGTGTGTGTGTGTGTGTGTGTGTGTGTGTGGTGTGTGTGTGTATGTGTTAAATAAATTAAATATTATATTATATATATATATTAATACAATAAATAAATTATATAATATATATATATATATATATATATAACAATAATAATTATATATATATATATAGATATATATATCTATATAATACATTATATATATATAGATATATATATATATATATATTTATATAAATAATTATAAAAATTATTATAAAACGATAAAATAAGTATTCAAAACTCATAATAAAAAAGTTAGAATAAAACCTAAAAAAAATGACGGCAGAAAAAAAAACGTGTCATATCACTAACACAGCGAAATAAGTAAAATCTACAATAAAGTGAAACTAAGACTCAGTGATAAAACACAAGACTTAAAAAACAAATTAAATATAATGTACAAAAGCAGAACTGGTATGAATTAACACAAAACAGTAATTAAAATAATCAAAAGGGAGAGGAATAGAAAATGGGGACCGAGATAACTAGCAGTCCCGCGCAGAGGGAAACGAGGTGGATACGAAGTTAAAAACGAGTGCAACTGGAGTGTACCGCCTTCATCTCTGGATCGCGTGTCGTGGATAAGACACGCATTATCTCGTAAACAACGCGAGGCAGAGCGGACGCACCATCCGGTCGCGACATCAAAATTAGGACAATACAGGAAGATGAGGGCGAAATTCAGAAAAAAATGGTCAGATGAAAAAATGGTAAACAGGAAGAGACCCAGGACGTCCCTGAGCACAGACTAACAGAAGCTTCTAGAAGCCACGAATACGAAAAACAACTAGTTGGGGGCGATCATAGATATATCACAATACTCCAGTCGGGTCAAGAAAATAACACGGAAGGCAGATAGACAAAAGTTAAGTGATAAATACAGTGTTGAAAATTTGCTGGGACATAGGAAAGTCCTGACGCAGATAGTTTTTAAATAAGTGAAGAGAAATTATAATTATATTCGTGATAACTGTTAAGGGTGTGACCGGAAGGGCTCCCATAGCGGGAATAAAAGACGGCTAGTGACAGACTAACAGTGGAGTTGGAGTTGGGTTTCGAAAGTCATCCCTGGTAGCACCTTGCAGCCATGTCACTTGGGGGCATTTTGGGTAAGCCCCATTGAAGCAATTTAAGTGTTTCTTGTTTAAGGGGGAACATAGTGGACGGGAAAGTGCTATGGAAAATGTGGATTAAATAGGTTATAGGTATTTTTTGATTGAAAGTATGACTATATAAAGGACCAAGAATTGTATATATTTGACTAAGTTCATTTTTGAAGTAATAATCATTAATGGAATAATTATAGATTTGATTGTTTAAGTTTGGAAAAATGATATAATTTAAGACATATATTGATTTAAGGTACGATATATTAAGTTAACATAGAGAGTAAGGAATTAATGATTTACTTTTTAAAAGATCTCAGCTCTTTGGAAGTGTGACTTAACAGTGATGATGATTGGTTAAATTCCGGGAAGCGTAAGAATAAGTTTGTGTTTGTATATAATCATTAAGTATTTCCTAGAATAGCTTAACAATATTATTCAGTATTATGATTGCCTGATTAAGCACAGACATTTTATGTCCTTTCGACCGTACTCATTTACTTTTTATGGAGTTTAAGTAGTAAATTTTGTAAAGACATTACTTTTCATCTTGCCTAATAAATTTTCACTATTTTCTGTATTTCAATTTATTTACAAATATTTTTATGATTTCAATCATTGTATGTGGAAATGAATTCTTTATTAACTGCTTACATCTATTTTAAGCATTGACATTTGGTTAATTAATAACAGCTTGCTTAAATTGATATTATGTAGTTTGTATGTTAAAAATTAGAGTAAAGTGGCAAGTTATTTGTAAAACTAAAGATGGATATTTTCATAGGATAATTTTTGTATTGGATTTAATGAACTCAGATGTTATATTATTGACATATAAATTTTGTGATTAACTTTTCATGTTCACTATATACAATATTTTTCAGTTAAAAAATTAGTTGTAAATTCTCTAATAATTTTTGAAATTTCCTTTCATTTGTCTAAATAAATTAATACAAAATTGAAAGAGTAAAATCTGTGAGAGAAATATGACAATATGAATTATAAGATTATATCATATACTGAGGATAATATAATTGTGATGCAAAGAGGCAACCCAAAACCCTGGACCCCAATACACAATCCTCCCATGCTTTCTGTTTGGAGTGGTCAGCGGAAGCAGCACTGAAACAAGACCCCAAAAGGGAAAGGGCCCGAGCCCCATTAACTTGTTGCTTAACTGAGACTGTTTTTCATAATCAACAGGAGCACAAGGGACAAGGGGTGATCCCTCTGTGGGCTGAAACACCAACTTTCTTGCCACTCATAATATTTTCCATTATCTGTCTAGCTTGTTTTGGGAAAATTCAATTGCTGCTTGACGAGCTTCGTGTTGCGTCCCTGCAAGTAGGCTTTTTCGGGAAATATCGCTTCATTATGAGACCCACGGGGAAAAATTTTTATGACCCCAGTCAGGAGGTAGATTTGGGTTTTTTCCCCAGTGGTATGGTATATGGCCGAGTTAATCTGGAGCCTGAGTTCTGGATAAAGTGATGCTATGCCTTGGACGGGTGCTGCCTAAGGTGTAAGAGCAGCTTTCCCTGACCCAATTTGTCCTTTCCACCCTTCCATAGGCTTGAGGGTAATACCGATAGTTATAATGTTTTTGGAGCATCAATTTTTCAGTTATCTAATTGGGATTACCTAGGAGGTCCAAAGAGAGAACCCAGTGTCCAAATGCTAAATGGACAGCGGCAGCAGTAGCTTTTCTCAGTAGGACAATCTAAAGAAACAGAGTGCTGATCGGATTGACAAGTCCAGCACACAGGAATGGGTGGACCAAATCCATTAGGTCCATGAATACACGTTCCAAGAGGAATTCTGCTAATGGTGCCCCCTAATGGAAGCCGCCTTGCCGCGGTGGGGGAGTTTTGGGGTCCCAGTGATCTGGTGGGCCAGCCCGGGGCTCCCCATACTGGAGGGGTCACCAATGAGGGATGAAAAAAAGTGGCTTCCAGTGCACCAAGGGCCTGTGAGGGGGATGGTGTGCGCCCTGGTTCATTCCAGCTCTCCCAGTGGGGTTTGCTGGAGTCCGGGAGGTTGACGGTGTTGCGCGCGCACCTGCGCTAGCAATGCACCTCTTTGGTCCTTTATTCTGGTTAGACGGGTGGCTTGAATCAGGCCGGTCGATCAATCAGCTGGTCAAATATGGCTGGGCCCCCAAGCGGGGCACTGTCAGTCATTTACGCATGGGTCCCACGACTGCCATCAGTACTGTGGTGGTGGCTGCGTGTATTTCCTCATTGCCCCTGTGGCTGTTGGGAAATTTTGAGCCCCAACTATGGCTTCCCCTCGTTGGACTCCATGGTGGGTAGGGGGGTGAGGAAGTGAAGAATTCAAATTTGTGTGAGTGCTGAAAATTTACAAGGATCTAGCTCTCTCCCTGATGACCTACGCAGTCCCTCGACCATTCCCTCTGGAACATCACACATCACTCTGGAACCTTTCCAGCTTCCAAGGGGCAAGAATGGGAATCGTAATGGTTCCCGGGCTCCCAAACCAGGTAAGAAGGGGAAAAGTCCTCCTCAGTCCACTGAGGAAATCTTACCTGGTGGATATGAGAGCATTTCATATAGTAAGTGCCTAGTAGTGAAGACCATTGATGGTGTATCAATCAAGGATCTTGACATTTTCGAAGTACATCGGAAAATAGTTGAAGTGTGTCAACATGATCCTCACATCACCCCACAGCGAGATGGTAGCCTGATAGTTGACGTTTCGTCACCAGATGAAATTGCATGGATCCCTGCATGCGATATGCGACATTCCTGGGGCTCAAGTTTCATGTTCTCTTCACAAAACCCTCAATCAGTGTAGGGGAATTGTCTTTTCCCGAGACCTGATGAGGTATCTGGGGAGAAAACTGTTAGAGGAAACTAGAGAATTTAATGTATGGCAGTAAAACGTTTAAGAAGAAATTTGATGGTTGGAACAGTCGACACCAGCTCTTCTTTCTAACTTTTAACCATTAGTCCTTCCGAATCGGTTAGTTAGCATGGTACCACCTCAAGGTAAAGCCATATGTGCCCAACCCTATGCGGTGCTTCCACTGCCAGGGTTATGGGCATGGAGTCAACTCTTGCTGTTTTAAAGAAAATGCTGTTACCACTGCAAAGAAGCTCATGAAGCTTCTTCAAAGCAATGTAAAAGGTACAAATTTGAAAAGGAAGTATTGGTAATAAAGAGCAAGGAGAAAGTTAGTTTTCCAGAGGCGACGTGCCCGGGGTGCTGTTTGCACAGCCAGGTTTAGTCCTTTGCTTCGTTTTAGCCCATCCTCCTTCCCACCAGCCCTTGCCCCCCAAATACTTCTTACAACACACACTTGCCATTTCCCTTTAACCCCAGTCCCAAATTTGCTGACCTGCTCGGGTGAGTTGTTCCACCAGAAACGGAGTAGGAGTGAGGGGTCTATTGAGGAGACTCCTCCCCCCAAAGTAGGTCTTTGGAGTCATCTTAAGGCTCCAGAGGCCTCAATGGTGAAAAGCTCACTGCCACACATCCACAGGGCCTCTGCTGCTAGGCAGAATGCCCCTGAAGTAAAGGCTCAGGCACGTGGGTTTGCCCAGGCAAAGGAAACTGAACCGTCCAAAAAGACTCCAGCTGCCACAACATCCACAGGGGCCTCCATGCTAGAAAAAATGCCCTTGAAGCAAAGGCTCGGTCCGTTCTTTGCCCTAAACCTGTCCAAGGGAAACCTGTGGAAACTAGTTCCACGGAAAACAACCGTTATATAAAGGTACTACCGGGATCCGGGAAAAAGGGAAACAGCCTAAAGGTGTGGGGCAAACCTTGACCACGGGTTGCTGCCAACACCTTATGAGAAATAATATAAAAAACTGGATACCCTAATTCAATGGAACTGTCAGGGAATCATGCAAAAGGGGAAAAGAACTGCAACATCTGATAGCTTTTTAAATCCAGTTTGTGTATGCCTAAAAGAGTTTATGACCAAGGAAATCGTCCCATTTCCCTGAGAGGATTTCAAGTTCCGCCCATTATGGGACCTTTGATAATGGACCTCATGGAGGTAGCAGTAATGGTACGTCGGGGATATTCCCTTCCGGCCATCCACCTGCAGACAACACTGCAGATAAAGGCTGTGAGAATAGGTTTGACACACCTTACACAGTTGCACCCATCTACCTCCTCCACAAATCTCAACATAAATGATTTGGAAGATCTACGGGGGCCCAGTTGCCACATCATTTCTACTCTTGGGGATTTTCAATGGCCCGGCTCACCTCTGGGGAGCACTTTGTGAAACCCCTCAGGAAAGGCCTTGGAGTCCTTGTTCTTAAGAGTAGATGCGTTTACTGAACAGTGACACCCCACACATTTCCAAATTCAAACGGGGACTTCTCCAATATAGACCTATCAAAGGCTCCCCTGATTCACATTTTGAACTTCACTGGCAGGTCAGGGAAAACTTACTGGAAGCGACCCACTTTCCAATAATTTTTGGAGGAGGTGAATGGTATTCCAGTAAATGGAGTGCAGAGAGGGCGATTGAACATCCCAGACTGGAATCTTTTTAGATCAACTGCAGTATTGCATGGATCTTTTAAATGATTTCCGTGGTTCAAGATGCTTTTAAATCACTTCCATCACGAATTCACCTTGCAGCAGAAGCATCCTTCCCAAAAGTAGCGGACAGTACTATCGACCTCCAGTACCATGAGGTCGTGAATGCCAACAAGCTGTCAGGCAAGGAAACTGCATTAAGGCAGTTTGAAACGACGCCACAAACATTGTAACCTTGAATCAGTTACAAAAAGACCCGAGCCAGGCCAGGGGTGTGCTAAAGGAGGCTAGACGGACGTCGTGGAGACAGTATGTCTCCTCGATTAACTCCCGGACCCCTTAGCATGGGTGTGGACAAGGTGCGTAAAATTGCTGGAAAGACCACATCCATTCACAACCTGCCTCTGAAGATAGATGGGATAATCATCAAAAGACCAAAAAGATATTGCTAATGAGCTACCTAAATCCATGGGAAAAGATTTCTCTGGAGCATCTTACCT
This sequence comes from Penaeus monodon, assembly GCF_015228065.2. Taxonomy (NCBI): domain Eukaryota; kingdom Metazoa; phylum Arthropoda; class Malacostraca; order Decapoda; family Penaeidae; genus Penaeus; species Penaeus monodon. The sequence continues at coordinate 21,103,837 of NC_051387.1, forward strand.
GCTCGATTCTCCCCTCTTCGTGCTGAACAGGAACAAACACCCAGTGTCGTTCTTCAGTAGGGCTGCAGCCGAAATTCCATACATTTGCCATTTTTGCGCAAGGGAGATGGACTCTGCTTTGCAGCTCTGCCGTAAGACTGCCCCAGGAAGTGACGATATTCCCTGTCAAATGATATCTCACTTACCGGAGAGCTCCCAGAAGTTCCTGTTTGGGCTATTCAATAGGATCTATAGGGAGGCACAGTGCCTCCAATGGAAAGGGCTATAATATTCCTGTTCCTAACCTGGGAAAGATGCTCCGCACCAGGAAATTAAAGGGCCAATTTCTCATCATCAGCTGCATCTGCAAACTGATGAGAAATGGTAAACTTCAGGTTGACATTGGCTGCTAGAAAAGAAAAACGGTTGACCCCATATCAATATGCCTTTAGAAAATTGAGATCGACCAGAGCACTTGTGAGGATGGAAACTGCTATACACAAATTTCCCTTTGCACAGCGGGCGTCACATGTTGGCTGTCTTCTTTGACCTTGAAAAGGCTTATATACAACTTGGAAGCTGGCATACTCAGAAGTTGTATGAATTAAGAGGAGATTACCCACCTTCATACAAGCTTCCTTGCGAACAGGAAATTTAGAGTTCGGGTGGGAAACAGTTTCTCTAACTGGAAGACCAGCGGAAGGGTCCCACAAGGGAGGTCTTAAGTGTGACCCTGTTTGCCATTTCTAAAATGACATTGTAAAAATTGTTTTCCCAAATTCTGTCCCCATGTAAACTGTATGTGGATGACTTTACACTGTACTGCTCAGGAGGAAGCTTACAGGATGTGCAAGGAACATGCAGGCTGCAATAAATCAGATTTTACAGTGGGCAACATATCATGGTTCAAATTTTCTCCAAGCAAAACCAGACTATCATTTTTCCCCAAACGAGGAAAATTCCACCCTTCCTCTATTTAGGAGCAAACCCACTGCAATTTGTCCCAAGAGGTGAAGTACTTGGTCTAATTTTTGACTCAAGACTTACTGGGGGCCTCACATCAAACAGTTAAAAGTGAAGGCTACAAAGCGCTTAGTATTTTGCGGGTTCTTTCACATTTATCTTGGGGTGCAGACCGCACAACGCTTCTACAGCTTATCGAGCGCTTATTCGAGTAAGCTTGATTAGGGCTGGGGGTATTCTTCTGCAACTCCCACTGTTCTCCGGATGTTGGACTCAATTTATAATGAAACTCTTCAAGAATCTGTACTGGGCTTTCAGGTCTTCACCTGTGGGAAACCCTGTATGCTGAAGTGGAGAACCACCTCTTTCATCACACCGGGGCTACATGAACCTGATTTCTACACGAGACTACAAAGGATTCCGGGATCTCCTACATTCAGATTGGTTTTCAACCCCCTTGAGGGTAGGCCGATCCTATGGTAGGAGAATGAGGAATTTTTGTGGAAGATCTTAATTCTAAGTACCAAAAGGGTCAGAGGCAATATATACGATGGTTCGAAAACTGAAAATGGTGTGGGCTTTGCAGCAGTGAGCAGAAGGAAACTGCATCTAGCAGTCTTTCTCTAGCAGCCTCGATCTTTACTGCAGATTACATGCCACCTTTCAGCAATTAAGATGACTAGAGATCTTACGAAAACCCTTTATTGTGATATATTTGGACTCTCGCAGTGCTTTGCAAGCAATCAAGAGCTTAAACTCATCACAACCAGTACTAAGGGAGGTTCAAGATTGGCTTGCCACTGATGTCAACACATAAAAAGATAACTCTGTGTTGTGCCCGTGCATGTTGGTATCAGTGGGAATGAGCGAGCTGATCAGAAGGCCAAGGCAGCTGCTGCTCAGCTTGTGATGCCTCGTTTTCCTCTCCCACACCGACCTGAAACCCAGCATAAGGAGTTGTCTTCGCAATAAATGGAAGGAACATGGAGGCTACTCCAGAAACAACTGTGAGAGATTGAGATGACCTTGGCAGTTGGGTGACTAGCATCCACCCTAACCGAAAAGTGGAAGTTGCATTAACAAGGCTAAGAATCGGGCACACAAGACTGACTCATGGGCCGATGATAGCTAAAAGCCATTAACGATCGCACATGTAGTGGAAAGATGTGCAACATTCTCAGACCAAAGATGTATGTACTTGTCTCCCCCATATACACTGAAAAATGTATTGGGGGAGGATTGTGACATAGAGGGTCTTATTAGTTTCCTTAGGGAGACTAATATTTTTAATAAAATTTAATTATGCATAATTTTTATGCAAAATTTTATATACTTAGAGCATAATATTTATGCTTTGATTTTTAATTTGTTTATTGTTATTTTTAAGATATTTATTCATAGATTTTTAAAGTTTTATACATTTTAATATTTCTATTTAACAAGGCATTCGCCGCTTAGCTGTTGACGCGGCAGATAATTTTGAATAATCAATCAATCTGCTAATGGTGTATCAGCCATTGAGACCTGCATGTTGCCTCTTGACTGATGGTATATCAAGTAACTGTTGATATACTGCCAAGCATTTTGCAGCATATTAGGCTAATAAAATATTGCCCTAACATTCTGGAAAGTACAATGGATACCAGGATGTGAAGGTAGAGATGGAAGATGAGATGCCTTGAGAGCAGAATTCCTGAGCTTCTGTGGGACAAACAGTTGGTAGCATATATGGTCTGGGAAATGTTTCAGCCGATAGAACAGCAAGATTCTCTGGAGACAGATCAGTGATGCAAGCTTAGCAACTTGTTGGGAGAGCAGGTCTGGTACATGGTTGGTATGTCCTTCCTTGTATCCTATGTTGAAATTGGGAATCTGCAACATGATAGATCATGCACAAATCTAGTCATCCTGTGAGACTTTGTTTTCCTGGAGAAAATGTACATCAGTGGGCGATGGTCTGTGTAGATAGTGAAGTGTCTCCCATAGAAATATGCGTCAAATACCCAAACTCCTTCAAACACTGTAAAGGCCTCTAAATCTACCGGGTCTCAGCATCTCTCAGTTTCTTGTTGTAATAAGCACGTCTCTCTGCATTAGGCAAGCACCAAGGGCTATACCGGAAGTATCTGTATGCAACTCAAAGTCTCTTGAGATATCTGGCTGCCTTAAGGCAATGTAGGCAAGCACCAAGGACCTAATACTGGAAGTATTGGTGCCCTAAGACTGTACAATTATAGGGTTGCTGAGTTCTCAAAAGCAGCTGTTGTTAGTCTGCCCCCCCCCCCCCCGATCCATTTCTGCCCTTTCTTCAAGAGTAGATGCAGTGGGAATGCAACAGTTGCATAATCGTGAATATGCTTCTGGTAGAAACCTGCAGCTCCTAAAAAACTTTGTATTTCCCTTACAGTGAGTGGTGCAGGAGTCTCTGACACGGCAGCTAGCTTTTCTTGTTTGGGGCTATTCCTCCTGGTGAGATAATGAAGCCAAAGAAGTCAATAGTGCTAGCAGACACTTCCGTGGGTTAAGCTTCAGGCTAGCAGACACTTCCGTGGGTTAAGCTTCAGGCCAGCAGAAGAGAGAAGCTATAATGTCTCAGCAAGATGCTGAGGTTGTTGAGTGAAACCTCGACTATAGATGATTATATCATCAAGGTAAGCCAAGAGCCGACCAAGGACAGGTGCTTGAAGAATGTTCATTGTTCTCTGAAAGGTGGTAGGAACTGTGAAAAGACCGAAGGAGAGTTGACAGAACTGGAATATGTGGTAGCCATCAGAAAAGGCAGTTTTGGGTTGGTCTGTTCTCTCCAGTTCAATGCTCCAATGTGCAGTTTGTGCATTTAGAGTGTTAAAGGTTGTCCATGGGGACTAGTCATAATAGTTATAATGCGGTGTGAGAAGGATAGGAATCCTTACATTTGTTACAGAGTTGAGACCTCATTAGTCTACACAGATCCTTAGACGACCACCTTTTTTTCACAAGCAGTACTGGACTTAGCCAGGGTGATATGGAGGGCTCAAAAACAGCATTCAGCATTGAATCACATTGGTCTCTGATGGTTTGATACCGACTGGTTGCCGGATACCGACTGGTTTGGCATCGCCGGTGTCAATCTTGTGGCTAATTCCAGGAACTAGGCCAACAGTTTCTTCTTCACCATCAAATAGTTCTTTGTGCTGGCACAGGAGTTTAGTTAACTGGTGCTGTGTTACAGTACCTAGATGGAAAAGATCTGGTATAAGGCTGCTCTCTTCAGGTTATGTAGGTGACAGAAAATGTTCAGCTGCTTCACAAGCAGCAATGGTAAGTGAGGGTGGTAGCTCTGCTTACTCGACCTCAACATCACTGTCATCAACCTCTTGCTTTGTAGTAAATGTAGTGGAACTTTGTGAGCAGGTAAACAGCGCCTCCATTGATGCTCAGTTTTACCATGTTCCACCTGAGTATCAGGGTCTTGAGGTAGGACTTATTGCCCACACAGAACAGCAGTGATCTTGGGCAATTGCAACCGAATTAGGGAGAGAAAGTTTTCCAGTTGTCACAGGAGTCACAATCACATCACCATCTCTAGGACCTGCTCTGGCAATTCAGCCATCTAGGAAGCACCAAGTATGTGGAGAAACATATGTACAAGAAGCACGGTGAACAATAACCCCAGTTGCAAGTTTGTGGTCTTGTGTTGGGAGCATCTCTGTACTGGATCCAACTTGTTTTTCTGTATTTGAAGTTGTGGTAAAGATGACACGAATATGAAGAGACTTGGCATCAGTGTACACAACTGAGAACTGTCTTCCTTCCAGGGAGAAACTTAAGCATGGTCGTCGTTGATTGGGTCATGCCAAGGAAAACGTGACATCAATTAAATTAACTCGGTGAGGAATAGAGAGGGTGTCATCCAGCTGGAAATGTAGGGTTATTTTTGATGTGGTTGTCAGTGGTTGTCCTGTCACACCTTGCAGTAGTTTAACAGAGTCAATATGTCGGAGGTTGTTCTCGGAGGTGCAGGACTATGAGTGGTAAGTGCTGACAAGGTAGCCTAGATCCAGTAGCCTGAAAACGCAGCACAGTTTGCCGGTAACTCTGAATGCCATGAGAGGTTGTCCTGATGGTCCGGTGGCATTCACTACTGTGACTGATGTTGGTGTGTGAATCTGTATTCCAGTTGTTACTACCGATAGCAGCTAGCTAGCTAATGTGCTAAATAGACTCCTTGGCTAGGTGTCCTGGGCATCAACATCGGAGGCATATTAGGCTCCCAGACTGTTGCACATTTTTTGCTGATGCAGCAGCAGCAGCAGCTTGACACTCAGAAGTATTGTGTTTAACGCTCTTGTGGTGCTCACACCAATAACAACACACTGGAGCAAGTTGCAATGGTCATTCAGCCACAGGATAAGTATAATCATCCCGTGCTCGAGGTGGACACTCAGGGAAGCGATGATGATTGCCAAATCATCCATGGGCATCTGATGTGAAGACATGAAGACATGCTGAATACCATTGCGGGAGTTTCATATTCGTTGAGTAGCTTCAGCACGTTGCATTGGTGAGCCCTTATCCCTAACTACAAGAAAATCTCTGAGCCCAGACAGGAGCCCAGACAGGAAAAGACGGCGGATGAGTTCAGAGCGATCTCCAATGGCTTCTCTATGGTTGCGGTATCTCTTGTAGACTGAACCCTCTAGTTGGATGTAGAAGTCTATAGGAGTTTCATCTGCAACCATCTTGTTCTCATACAGCACCTTGAAAAAATTTGATGATGTGTAGGTTCCTCAGAACTTTGCACAAAGAGCACCCTTGAATATCTCCCAGTCCTGGATGTTGTCAAACAGCAGAGAGTTAATAATGAGTTCTACTGGGCCTCGGCAGTTTGCATAAAAGCCTGACTAGTGGGAGGCTTTACCAGATTCTTGATGATGCGAATCCAGCCTTCAGTTGCCTGTTTTTTTTTTCAGTGGTTGTGAAACTGTTATGTCTCCCCTGAAATGTGGAACACCTCTGGCCAGAACATAAGAGACACTCTAGGCATTATGTAAAGCTGGTCTCTCATATGTGTGGCACTCCTGGTTATTTTGCCTTGGTGATCTGGAAAATGCAGGAAACTCGGGTTAATGTACGATGCCTGGGAACTGGCTGTGCAGGATGTTGCAGTGGTGGGTCCTTTGGTGGACTGAAGACTTGATGGCTAGCCTGCTGAAAGCCTTTAGCCAGAGTGCCTTGCCTCTCATGAAACATACGCCATAATTCCTCCATTTCACGTACTTTTCTTTCCAATTGGAGTCGCAGAGTTGCAGCTTCATCCACTTGGGCACCTGGTGTCCTGTTTGCTGACTGGCAACATCTTGGGCTTGAGTATTGAGCTCTACACCTGTCTCATGTTGCAAAATGGCCTGAAGCAGTTGGGTTTGGGACTTCATTTCTCACAAATCGGATGATAGGGTATCTATAACTTGTACTGCTTCCTTCATATTTGGATTAGAATGATCCATGATTGGAATGTAATTTAACTTAGAACCAGGAAATGGCGAGTGGCTCCGGGAGGTAGGCTGACTTGATGCTCTATTACTCCGAAGCATTCTTTCCTGACACTGTGCTTTCTTTGCGTTTTTGGCATACCACAATACTAAACAAGGTTGGAGTTTCACTGATAACACATAACCACTAGAACTGCAAGCCCTAGTGGTCTATCATTCTTTATGTCACTGATAAGAGTTATTGCAGACACACAAGCACTGGGAAATTACTAGCTTTGACACTAAAGAGCATAACACAAGGGAAACGTTTTCAGTGTCCTTAGTCACTTGTAAGAAATGGTAACACTGAAAGTTCAGTAAACGGTAATTAAACAGAAAAAGAAGAGTACATAAAGTTCCCTAATCTGACAAGAGCCACAATAACTTACTAGGCGAGCAGATATTAGACAATTATTCTAGCTCTGGAAAACAAGGTTAAGCTGGAAGAGGATACCACTCTTGTAAAGTACAATCTTAATAACTAACCTGTAACAAACAGCCTTGGGCATACAAAATTGCAGACTCTAAGGTGTTATTCAAAAGTGATATCCCACCAGCTGCCACCAAAATTTACTGTGTACTGTAAGGTTCACATCTAGCTTAAGGCCAGATGTCATCTGCGAATGAGGAGCCCAGAACAGGGGCGTCACTTAAGGGGGGGTATGCCTCTTTTTGCAGGGCAAAATCTAGTTCTGCAGGGCAAATTTTGTATTACAGAATCTGCCTCAATAGCCGATAAGTATTCAAGATATATGAAAAACTATATGAAACTAATTGTTGATGATACTTGATTTATATACATTTTCTGTCGCATTTTTTTTATTGTTTCAATTGAGTTTCAATGAAGCACGCAATCAAAAAAAATCATTGCTTCACTGAGTTTAGGTCAAGCAGGTGAGGATAACACCTTTCAAAAAATCAGGCGTCTTGAAATTCACGAAGACTTCGTTTCATTCTCGGTCACTTTGCAAGGCTTGCGCATCGCCTATTCCACTTCAAAATCAAGTATCTTACATCGAAAAACATTAACTTAATGTATTTCATTTAAAAGAAAGCTGATACCTATCTATTTTCAACAAAAAAAATTGCAAAATAAAACTTTAATTCGCTATAAAATAAACATTATCAATTCAATTTGAAAAATTTCTTTGCGGCAAATTAGTTCAAAGTCTTTGACTTCCACCTCATCATAATACAAGGTTATGAGCCTTAGGGGGCCTTATTAACGATTGCGCGAAAAGCGAACTGCTCGGTTACAACTATTGATACAGTGGGCGGTAGCACAATGGTTTCGCGTAATTTGTTTATTTGCAAGTACCTAAATGAATACTTCAGTTTGATCTTAGACAACTATCTCGACAGTTTGATCTGGCAGCTCTATGGCTTGGGGTTAGAAAACACAGATGTGGTGGAAATATGGACAGTGAGTATTAACAAATATTATATTCTCTCAAAAAACATAGTAATTGATAATTTGCAACATAGCTTTGCCATGTGTATGTGGGTTACAAGCCCAGAAGTCACCTGTATATTGCCGCCATGCTCAAATATCCTCTCTCTACCATTCAAAAGTCCACTGATCAGTAACTTTCCTCTCGCTGTAGCAAGTGGCCAGAGAAGAAAACGAGCATACCGGAGGAAGATCAAATGTTCTGTTTGTGGCAAGGAAATGTTTAGTGACAATTTTATGAAACATAATGTAACTGCACACAATGGAAGAGCAAAGATAGAAGAAATGTGCATCCTGCGCAAAAGAAAATTTCATTTGTTGCATCTAAAGTAAGTGAAACAGATTTCTAAAATGTTCATGAGAATCCATTAAGCCGTGTGGGTATTAAACAGTTTCATTTAAATGTTTTCAGGGCAGTATCGAATTGAATGTAGAGCTTCTTAACACAATTACTACAAAAGTTACGGAAATTCAGTCTGAAAAAGGCCAAAAATTTACAAGTTAAACTTATTCGATTCTTCTACAACATGTTTCTCAATCTTTAAAGAAAGCTACAGTTGCTACTAATGAAGAAAGCGACGTCAATGAAGGAACCATGATTAAATGGCAGGATACCAATGACCTATCCCCATCAGAACCAACTGATTGTGGTGCCCCCATGGATACTGATGACATTGTCCCTACTGGAGGGAATCTCTCGGCTTCTAATGACGAAAAGGTGTGTCTAGTTTTTGGCATTATTGCGAGGCTGCATGCAAACCATGGTTTGAAATGCTTGAAGAAACTCGTAAATTTAAAAGGGATTTTCTCTATAAGGAATTTAGTACAAGGATAGGCAAAGCATATGGAATTTCTAGAACAAGACTACTACAAAACGATATTGTGGAGTTAACCAACCTGGCTGTCTTTCTTTCCCAGGACGATACAATTCAGCCATGATATATTTAGCTAAATTGCAAAATTGATCAAGATTTATGTAATATAGTTAAAAATTTTCATTTATGCCCCCCCCACTTTTATAGCTCTGGTCATGCCACTGTGCAAGATTGTACATTTATATAAATGTTTCATTAACAAGCAGCTTGAACCAGGCCCCAGCTCTCACAATTACTTGCATTTTCTGAATTTCAGGCCCTTCAGAAGTTATGTTTCAAAATACCACTAAATATTGAAAGCGTACTGAAACACACTTTTCTCTTCCGACAATTCTCAGAATATGAGGTGAAGAAACATATAACCCCTCGTGTTTTAGTCATTATCCAACATTTAATTCTCTGAAGGGTGTCGGAAGAAAAAAGTACTTTTCAGTGCGCCATAATACTTCATAACTTTCAAGTTTTGCTATACGAGACAGTGCTTCGTTTCTGGGTATATTCCTATGTACATTTCATAGGTACGTTGTGTATTTTATTAGTGATTCAAACCTTAGCTGCTTAGTAAAAAGCATAGCTCATACTCATTAGCAAAAATGCTGTATATCCTAGGTTGTTTTTCCTGGTTACTAATAAGCTTAATTTTGTTATTCAGGAACCAAGTGAAAGACCTGGAGATGAGATACTAGACACCGGAGAAAATGGAGATGATTGCGTCACATGGTTGGTATGTGCTGGCCAATTGCAGATCTTATCGCAACAGTCTGATAAATGTAAGATGTTGTTGGAGGAAGCAAGGACACCGGAAAGCGTCAACATATTAAATTTTCTCACAAAAACAAAGGAATTAGAGGAAAAATTCGAGGCAGTTTCAGAACAGTTCTTGGATTGTTCAACAGCTCTCATTAAAGAGGAAGAAAAACAGATTTGGATTGGCTATCCTAAAAGTGTCGAGGATGCTATGATGATCACTCGCGATCCCGGTGAAAGACCAAAGACCCTTAATACAGACCAGAAGATTTTTCTGATATCTGGTGGGCCATATCAGCCAAAGCTAGTGCGCTATCCAAGGAACGAAGATATTCCAAAGAGCAAGCAATCAACATTCAACCCTCTTTGGTATGACTCATATTCACATCTCGAATACAGCGAAAAAACGGACAAGGCCTACTGTTTTGTCTGCTCTCTGTTCCTGTTGGTCCAGGTCGGGAAAGGAGCGACAGTGCCTGGACAAATGGTATTCAGTTATGGCATAAAATGAAAAGCGTTGGTGCAAATAAAATGGGAAAACTTGCTCAGCATTTTTCCTCGGAGTCGCACAAGGCTGCCTTGGCTGATTTTGCGCGCTTCTCCCTGAGAGAATGTCACATTGATATCAAAATAAATGAGCAATCGAAAGAAAAGCTGATCCAGGAGAATGCTGATGAAGAAAGAAACAAATCAGTCATAAGAATTTTGTTTGATGTGGCGAAAACCTTGGCGAGGCAGTCTATTGCGTTTAGGGGTCATGCCAGTGACGAAGATGCAAATTTTATGCAAATTGTAAACCTCATCTCTCGTCATTGTCCAGATCTAAATCACTGGCTCAGCAGCAGACGTCTCAAGCCATACAGCACAAAATACATGGGCCCATCTTCACAAAACGAAATCATTGAATTTCTAGCCAGAGATGTCAGAAGTAAAGTGAAGGAGGAGATCGATGATGCGAAAATGTTTTCAGTGTCGGCAGACACGACTCCTGATGCTGCAAACCAAGACAGAATGATTGTTGCTGCAAGATATGTTGCTTCAGACAGTATTGCAAGAGAACGAACTGTAGAAATGAAAGAATGCAAAGACAAGCATGGAGAAAAAATTGCAAAATCAAATCTCAATTCATTAGAATCCAATCAAATTAATGTTGATGGTTTGTGCTTCCAGACCTATGATTTTGCTTCTTCAATGTCTGGAAGAATAAGAGGTACCCAGAAAGTCTTACAGGACTTACTAGAGCGACCGGTACCCTACATACCATGCCAGGCCCATAGATCAAATACTTTTAATGAGCACAGTGCTAAGGCGAGCTCGCTCGTCACTTCCATGTATGCATTACTTGAAGAAATATATGTATTCTTCAATGCAAGTATATTTATGGATGCAATCCAAGACGTAGAAAATTGTCTTAAGCTCAGGAACCTATCGAAAACACGTTGGGTTTACGGTTCAGAATCAATTGAAGCTGTGTGGAGAAGTTTAAACTCTATTGCTCCAGCTATCGACAAGATAATTACTGATGTAGAATGTAAAATGGAATGTAAAATAAGGGAAATGCCATAAAGAAAAATTTAGTCACATTTGACTTTATCTTTTCATTAATGTTTATGCGCCTCATCACAAAGAAGACGAAGATTTTGACAATGCATCTGCAAAAAGAGGACTTGAACATTCTTGATGCACTTAGACTCATTGAATCTACAGAAAAAAACTTGAAAGAAATACTAGCGGATGAGAAGGCCATGGGCGATGAGATAAAAGGCGCCACTGATTACGCAAGTCAACTTGACGTAAATCCATTTTTATAGTTTGAAGCGAGGCATAGAATTAGATTGCTGCCCAGAAAGATAGATGAGCATCCCGAAACGGCAACAAAGATTGGTTTCTATCAGTATTATCGAAAGGAAATGGGCCTTGTACTAGACTGCCTCATCTTCGAATACAAAGAAAACTTGAAACTTTGTTTGGAAAAGATA
>NC_051387.1:21126100-21141100 GCF_015228065.2 Penaeus monodon
TCGGAGTCTTACTGGACCTGGTGTCCTTTGCTACGGCAACACCCCGGCCTTTTGCTGACTGGCAACATCTTGGGCTTGAGTATTGAGCTCTACACCTGTCTCATGTTGCAAAATGGCCTGAAGCAGTTGGGTTTGGGACTTCATTTCTCACAAATCGGATGATAGGGTATCTATAACTTGTACTGCTTCCTTCATATTTGGATTAGAATGATCCATGATTGGAATGTAATTTAACTTAGAACCAGGAAATGGCGAGTGGCTCCGGGAGGTAGGCTGACTTGATGCTCTATTACTCCGAAGCATTCTTTCCTGACACTGTGCTTTCTTTGCATTTTTGGCATACCACAATACTAAGCAAGGTTGGAGTTTCACTGATAACACATAACCACTAGAACTGCAAGCCCTAGTGGTCTATCATTCTTTATGTCACTGATAAGAGTTATTGCAGACACACAAGCACTGGGAAATTACTAGCTTTGACACTAAAGAGCATAACACAAGGGAAACGTTTTCAGTGTCCTTAGTCACTTGTAAGAAATGGTAACACTGAAAGTTCAGTAAACGGTAATTAAACAGAAAAAGAAGAGTACATAAAGTTCCCTAATCTGACAAGAGCCACAAAAACTTACTAGGCGAGCAGATATTAGACAATTATTCTAGCTCTGGAAAACAAGGTTAAGCTGGAAGAGAATACCACTCTTGTAAAGTACAATCTTAATAACTAACCTGTAACAAACAGCCTTGGGCATACAAAATTGCAGACTCTAAGGTGTTATTCAAAAGTGATATCCCACCAGCTGCCACCAAACTTTACTGTGTACTGTAAGGTTCACATCTAGCTTAAGGCCAGATGTCATCTGCGAATGAGGAGCCCAGAACAGGGGCGTCACTTAAGGGGGGGTATGCCTCTTTTTGCAGGGCAAAATCTAGTTCTGCAGGGCAAATTTTGTATTACAGAATCTGCCTCAATAGCCGATAAGTATTCAAGATATATGAATAACTATATGAAACTAATTGTTGATGATACTTGATTTATAACATTTTCTGTCGCATTTTTTTTGTTGTTTCAATTGAGTTTCAATGAAGCACGCAATCAAAAAAAATCATTGCTTCACTGAGTTTAGGTCAAGCAGGTGAGGATAACACCTTTCAAAAAATCAGGCGTCTTGAAATTCACGAAGACTTCGTTTCATTCTCGGTCACTTTGCAAAGCTTGCGCATCGCCTATTCCACTTCAAAATCAAGTATCTTACATCGAAAAACATTAACTTAATGTATTTCATTTAAAAGAAAGCTGATACCTATCTATTTTCAACAAAAAAAATGCAAAATAAAACTTTAATTCGCTATAAAATAAACATTATCAATTCAATTTGAAAAATTTCTTTGCGGCAAATTAGTTCAAAGTCTTTGGCTTCCACCTCATCATAATACAAGGTTATGAGCCTTAGGGGGCCTTATTAACGATTGCGCGAAAAGCGAACTGCTCGGTTACAACTATTGATACAGTGGGCGGTAGCACAATGGTTTCGCGTAATTTGTTTATTTGCAAGTACCTAAATGAATACTTCAGTTCGATCTTAGACAACTATCTCGACAGTTTGATCTGGCAGCTCTATCGCTTGGGGTTAGAAAACACAGATGTGGTGGAAATATGGACAGTGAGTATTAACAAATATTATATTCTCTCAAAAAACATAGTAATTGATAATTTGCAACATAGCTTTGCCATGTGTATGTGGGTTACAAGCCCAGAAGTCACCTGTATATTGCCGCCATGCTCAAATATCCTCTCTCTACCATTCAAAAGTCCACTGATCAGTAACTTTCCTCTCGCTGTAGCAAGTGGCCAGAGAAGAAAACGAGCATACCGGAGGAAGATCAAATGTTCTGTTTGTGGCAAGGAAATGTTTAGTGACAATTTTATGAAACATAATGTAACTGCACACAATGGAAGAGCAAAGATAGAGGAAATGTGCATCCTGCGCAAAAGAAAATTTCATTTGTTGCATCTAAAGTAAGTGAAACAGATTTCTAAAATGTTCATGAGAATCCATTAAGCCGTGTGGGTATTAAACAGTTTCATTTAAATGTTTTCAGGGCAGTATCGAATTGAATGTAGAGCTTCTTAACACAATTACTACAAAAGTTACGGAAATTCAGTCTGAAAAAGGCCAAAAAATTACAAGTTAAACTTATTCGATTCTTCTACAACATGTTTCTCAATCTTTAAAGAAAGCTACAGTTGCTACTAATGAAGAAAGCAACGTCAATGAAGGAACCATGATTAAATGGCAGGATACCAATGACCTATCCCCATCAGAACCAACTGATTGTGGTGCCCCCATGGATACTGATGACATTGTCCCTACTGGAGGGAATCTCTCGGCTTCTAATGACGAAAAGGTGTGTCTAGTTTTTGGCATTATTGCGAGGCTGCATGCAAACCATGGTTTGAAATGCTTGAAGAAACTCGTAAATTTAAAAGGGATTTACTCTATAAGGAATTTAGTACAAGGATAGGCAAAGCGTATGGAATTTCTAGAACAAGACTACTACAAAACGATATTGTGGAGTTAACCAACCTGGCTGTCTTTCTTTCCCAGGACGATACAATTCAGCCATGATATATTTAGCTAAATTGCAAAATTGATCAAGATTTATGTAATATAGTTAAAAATTTTCATTTATGCCCCCCCCACTTTTATAGCTCTGGTCATGCCACTGTGCAAGATTGTACATTTATATAAATGTTTCATTAACAAGCAGCTTGAACCAGGCCCCAGCTCTCACAATTACTTGCATTTTCTGAATTTCAGGCCCTTCAGAAGTTATGTTTCAAAATACCACTAAAAATTGAAAGCGTACTGAAACACACTTTTCTCTTCCGACAATTCTCAGAATATGAGGTGAAGAAACATATAACCCCTCGTGTTTTAGTCATTATCCAACATTTCATTCTCTGAAGGGTGTCGGAAGAAAAAAGTACTTTTCAGTGCGCCATAATACTTCATAACTTTCAAGTTTTGCTATACGAGACAGTGCTTCGTTTCTGGGTATATTCCTATGTACATTTCATAGGTACGTTGTGTATTTTATTAGTGATTCAAACCTTAGCTGCTTAGTAAAAAGCATAGCTCATACTCATTAGCAAAAATGCTGTATATCCTAGGTTGTTTTTCCTGGTTACTAATAAGCTTAATTTTGTTATTCAGGAACCAAGTGAAAGACCTGGAGATGAGATACTAGACACCGGAGAAAATGGAGATGATTGCGTCACATGGTTGGTATGTGCTGGCCAATTGCAGATCTTATCGCAACAGTCTGATAAATGTAAGATGTTGTTGGAGGAAGCAAGGACACCGGAAAGCGTCAACATATTAAATTTTCTCACAAAAACAAAGGAATTAGAGGAAAAATTCGAGGCAGTTTCAGAACAGTTCTTGGATTGTTCAACAGCTCTCATTAAAGAGGAAGAAAAACAGATTTGGATTGGCTATCCTAAAAGTGTCGAGGATGCTATGATGATCACTCGCGATCCCGGTGAAAGACCAAAGACCCTTAATACAGACCAGAAGATTTTTCTGATATCTGGTGGGCCATATCAGCCAAAGCTAGTGCGCTATCCAAGGAACGAAGATATTCCAAAGAGCAAGCAATCAACATTCAACCCTCTTTGGTATGACTCATATTCACATCTCGAATACAGCGAAAAAACGGACAAGGCCTACTGTTTTGTCTGCTCTCTGTTCCTGTTGGTCCAGGTCGGGAAAGGAGCGACAGTGCCTGGACAAATGGTATTCAGTTATGGCATAAAAATGAAAAGCGTTGGTGCAAATAAAATGGGAAAACTTGCTCAGCATTTTTCCTCGGAGTCGCACAAGGCTGCCTTGGCTGATTTTGCGCGCTTCTCCCTGAGAGAATGTCACATTGATATCAAAATAAATGAGCAATCGAAAGAAAAGCTGATCCAGGAGAATGCTGATGAAGAAAGAAACAAATCAGTCATAAGAATTTTGTTTGATGTGGCGAAAACCTTGGCGAGGCAGTCTATTGCGTTTAGGGGTCATGCCAGTGGACGAAGATGCAAATTTATGCAAATTGTAAACCTCATCTCTCGTCATTGTCCAGATCTAAATCACTGGCTCAGCAGCAGACGTCTCAAGCCATACAGCACAAATACATGGGCCCATCTTCACAAAACGAAATCATTGAATTTCTAGCCAGAGATGTCAGAAGTAAAGTGAAGGAGGAGATCGATGATGCGAAAATGTTTTCAGTGTCGGCAGACACGACTCCTGATGCTGCAAACCAAGACAGAATGATTGTTGCTGCAAGATATGTTGCTTCAGACAGTATTGCAAGAGAACGAACTGTAGAAATGAAAGAATGCAAAGACAAGCATGGAGAAAAAATTGCAAAATCAAATCTCAATTCATTAGAATCCAATCAAATTAATGTTGATGGTTTGTGCTTCCAGACCTATGATTTTGCTTCTTCAATGTCTGGAAGAATAAGAGGTACCCAGAAAGTCTTACAGGACTTACTAGAGCGACCGGTACCCTACATACCACGCCAGTCCCATAGATCAAATGCTTTTAATGAGCACAGTGCTAAGGCAAGCCCGCTAGTCACTTCCATGTATGCATTACTTGAAGAAATATATGTATTCTTCAATGCAAGTTGCAAAAGGAATGCAATATTTATGGATGCAATCCAAGACGTAGAAAATTGTCTTAAGCTCAGGAACCTATCGAAAACACGTTGGGTTTACCGTTCAGAATCAATTGAAGCTGTGTGGAGAAGTTTAAACTCTATTGCTCCAGCTATCGACAAGATAATTACTGATGTAGAATGTGAAATGAAAATAAAAAAATAAGGGAAATGCCATAAAGAAAAATTTAGACACATTTTACTTTATCTTTTCATTAATGTTTATGCATTTTGACAATGCATCTGCAAAAAGAGGACTTGAACAGTCTTGATGCACTTAGACTCATTGAATCTACAGTAAAAAACTTGAAAGAAATACGAGCGGATGAGAAGGCCATGGACGATGAGATAAAAGGCGCCACTAATTACGCAAGTCAACTTGGCGTAAATGCATTTTTAGAGTTTGAAGCGAGGCATAGAATTAGATTACGGCACAGAAAGATAGATGAGCATCCCGAAACGACAGCAAAGATTGGTTTTTACCAGTATTATCGAAAGGAAATGGGCCTTGTACTAGACTGTCTCATCTTCGAATACGAAGAAAACTTGAAACTTTGCTTGGAAAAGATAAAGCCATTAGCAGAAACGCTCCAACCACCACTAAAAGAGCCCAACGCTAATATTGTCAAGCAACTTTGCAGTCTCTTCCCACCAATTGAAAGCATTGACAACGACATCTTATTTGCTGAGCTTGATGTGTTACGATCAATGGATGAGGCCCAAGCCTTAGCAAGTGTTCAAGAGGCTCAAAGATTTGTTCATGAAAACAAAAATCTCTTCCCGACAGTCAGCAAATGCTATCGTTTACTTTCTACCGCTCCCGTCTCAGTTGCAAAGGACGAACGAGTCTTCAGCAAATTGAAAATTGTAAAGAGTTACGTACGCTCTGCAATGAACGATGAAAGATTGAATGACTTAATTTTGCTGGCAACTGAAAAAGATCTCACAGATGGTATCAATCTAGACAGCATTGTGCAGAAATGGTCAAAGGCAAAACTGCGACGCCTAAGAATCAAGTGATGACTGAGAATGCTCTCTTTCGACAAAACAAAACTATCGAAATTAATTTTTGAACCCTGTTCTATTCGTTATAGATTTCTTGTTGTTGGTATTGTAAGAAGTTTCTAGTTAAGTTTTTACGTGTTTTGTTGTTTTATTCATTTATCATTTGTAAATACTGGTTGATGGTCCATTCCGGGCTACTTATAAAGAGCTAGTGAGCATTTTCTTTTTCGTGATTTGCAGGGCAAAAATTATTTTTTCAGCGCAAATTTACCCGTCACCCCCCCAACTCATAACATGAAGTGACGCCCCTGGCCCGGAATACTCCTGTGAGGCAGGAGAGGTTTAGGGACCAAGTATGAAGAGACAAAGGGCTCCCGTTCACTCCTCGTGAGAAAAGAAAGAAAACAAACTGGAAACCAAAGGGGGAATGGTTAAATTTCCAGGTCCTGCGAAGATAGACTGACTATGCTACTACATATTTACCGGGCGGCGCTTGAAAACAATCAGAGTCCTTTTCATACATAACACAAGCAGATAGTAGCGGTAAGCGGGGAGATAAGAGCAGTAGTAGTCGTAGTAGTAGTAGTATTGGTAGAAGCAGGAGAAGTAGTAGTGGTAGAAGCAAAGTACGAAAGAATAATGAAGTAAAACACAGGCAAGATCAGGTAAAAGCAGCAAAAATAGTAAAAGCGGAAATAAAACAGGTCTAAAGGACGATGACAGGTAAGCAATAGTTAAAAACAGACTAAAAACTTAACTGAGATCGTAAAATAGAAATTCAGTAAAAGCAGCAGTAAACGTATTAAAACAGTAAAAGCAGAGGCGATAGAGATGAAACCCAGATAAAGATCATGTAAAAACAATAAATAAGATAAAATAATGGGTATTAGTTAAAACACACAAAACTTACTGAAATCTTCATTAAAGAGAAATAACAAAAGTAAAATGAACCTAGCAATGACTAAAATACGTCCCTGAAGAGGCTCAGCATGTAAATCTTGACAACAGAAAATCCACTCAATACGGTTAAACTGAAAAAAAAACGTAATTCATATGTAACTCATACTTTATTGATTAAAATACTCATACGTCCAGCACAAATACAACCTAGGCAAGTAACGAAAATGGGCTGATACAAGCTTTGGTGATGTTTCAGCAGAGAAGAGGGTATATCCGAAAGACACAGAATTCAAGTTGACACCGATTATTGTCATAGGTCGAGGGCTGACATGGACTTATGACGTCACAAAATAAACGAATGATTTCTCAAAATAATTTACAATAAAATACAAATCAAATAAAACACGTGTTAAAACCGTTAAGGAATAAAATATACACATAAAATCCAAAGAAAGACACCATGAGGATACTAAAATATCCATAAAAAAAAAAACACGGAAGAGAGGCAACATTTTAAAAAATGGAATAATAAGAAATAAAAAAAAAAAATAAATAAATAAAAAATATATATATAAAAAAAAAAAAAAAAAAAAAAAAAAAAAAAAATATATATATATATATATATATATATATATATATATATATATATATATATATATATATATATATATATATATATATATATAACGATAAAATAAATAAGTGTGTTGTGCGGGTCCGTATCATGAGCGGCCCTTCACCACTGAATGAGCCGATTGTGACCACTCCCTTTTTCAATAATACTTGAGCTTTTCAAAATAAAATAAGCAAACGAAAGGACATAATATGTGCAAAGGGGCGTAAAATATTTCGGAAGAGCATTAAGTTAACTCAGAGTCGAGGAACTGGGGGTGTAGGTGAAACAAGTAAACGTAAAATAAAATAATAACAGATCTTCCTCTATTTATAGGAAGCTACATGATATCCCGTGACCTTTCCGGATTAATCACCGGTTAATGAGCTAGCCATGAAAATACATAAATCCCCGAATACTTATCTCATAGAGCAATACAAAACAGGTCCTCTCAGTTCCTCTCGCCAAAATCAACTGGCCGAGAGGCGGGAATTCGTGGGTCGTCAATCATATTTAAACATTATATTTATTTCTTACTGTTATTAGTTTTACTATATATATACACACACACAGGGAGATTCTTTGGCAATATAAAACGTATAGATATTTTGCTGTATATTGCTGAAGCAATGGTTTAAAATGTATCGGAAAAAATATATCTCGATAGGTGGCGCCCGTTCTCACAACGAAAACGACGCTAGGGGGGGTTTAACTAGAAATCGCTGGCCCTCACGGGGACACTACATAAGTATTCAAAAATCATAATAAAAGAGTCAGTATAAAATATTAAAAAATGACTTGGCAGAAAATGACGTGCCATGTCACTGACACCGTGAAAAAAGTAAAATCTACAATAAAGTGACACTAAGACTCATTGATAAAATTGGAGTGTACCGCCTTCATCTCTGGATTGCAGACCACATTCCACAATAGATGTATACATATATTTAGATTTATACTTATACTTATATGTATGTACATACACACACACACACACACACACACACACACACACACACACACACACACACACACACACACACACACACACACACACACACACACACATATATATATATATATATATATATATATATATATATATATATATATATATATATATATAATATATATATAATTATATATACACACACACACACACACACACACACACACATATATATATATATATATATATATATATATATATATCTATATATATATATATATATATATATATATATAATGGTCTCTAATTTGAATGATACTAGAATACCACTATATTATCTGGCAGGTCCAGAGGAAAACTCAGTATCTGTTTCTCAGCTTTATTGAGGGAACAGACACGTAGATTAAAAGGGATCTTGTCGCGGTAGACGTGGCGGAGGCGGCGTCAGCTCCTACGGGTTGGAGGGAAGGTGTTCGCGGTTCAAGGAACGGACTCGGACTGATTCCTTGGGTATTTCTGGGTCACTTCCAGCCTAGGGCGTGGGGGCACAGCTGTTGCCCTCGGCTACCCCCTCCAGGCGTTTCTCGTTATCGCCGAAGGTGAGGTCATGACCCAGGAGGTCAGCTGCCTAGCCAAACTCCTTGATTAATGGATGTCACCCCGGCTCAGGTAGATTTCACTATTTATAGATGTCACGCTGCCTAGCCAAACTCCTTGATTAATGGGTGTCACCCCGGCTCAGGTAGATTTCACTATTTATAGATGTCACACTGCTCTGCCACCTACCCTCGCCTCGCCCTCGAGGCGCTGATAGACTGCTCCACCTCAAGGCTGTCCTACTCGCACGCCCGGAGAAATGCTTGACGGCCCAACGTAGACGTCATCTTCCACGGGCGCGCGTCCTCATCCACCTCCCGTCCTGTGCGGCGTCCTCCTTCCTGTCCCTCATCGGTGTCCCGTCCACGGCGCCGTATACGCGAAGTCCTCGTCGTAGCGCCATATTCTGTAGACGGTCCCCGACATGGTGATTCCTAAGTCCCTGGCTATCCACGGTTCCTCGCCATCGACCGCGGGCCTGGGGTGTGGGTATCGATGACCAGGCTAATAGCAACCAGACCATGCACACAAGGGCCAAGATAGATGGAGAGAAAGATATGACAGGTGGGGGGGGGGGGGGTACTACAGCACTACGAGTCGTTAAACAATAAGCCGATGATTTTTTTTTTTTTTTTTTTTTTTTTTTTTTTTTTTATGTCTTATTTCCCTTTTTTTTTTCTTTTTGATAGACCGGAATGATCAAGGCGATCCGCAAAGATCTACTTGAACCTCGAGCGTTCCGATAAAAGGATAGAGTAAGAAGTTGCAAAACTACTATACAAGTACTCAGTGCCTATGGACATTGCTGTTGTACAAGGATAGGTCCGTGATATGGGGGACACGAGGAAGCACACTCGATGGCCTTACTGCCGATGCGATCCTCCTCCTTGTGCATCCGATATGCTTTCGCATAGCACGCGCCAAACACTAATAAGAGGAGCAACATGCCTAACAAGGTAACATAAACAGGATAGATGAAGTTTATGTGAAAGTCTGACATCAACCCGACGTCCGCGTCCTGAACCTTACTAACGTGCCGTAGATGCAGCTCCGGGATTGTGACGTTGATTGTCGGCAAGGTTAGGAGCGCCGGCCTAATCGCTATAGGATCTGCAGTGACATCCGTGACGAAGGACTTGATTGCCGGAACTTTTAATGACAGAGAACGCAACCCACAGTGATGAGGTAGGACAAACGCTCCCTGCAATAACCTATCTGGCTGAAGCTCCTCGCAAGCAATTGTGGCGGCCGTTGATTGATAGAAATAGATCAGTGTCGCCTGCGAAAGACTGAGCATGAAAGGCGAGAGTTGATCTCTCACCTCCTCGAAGGAACAGAGTGAGGTGATCAAGCCACCTGAAACAAGAGCACGAGCACAAGATGGAGTCTGAAGAGATGAAGGTAAAGGTGAAGAAAAGCACACGAAAGTGTCCTTGGTAGGCTTCAAACAGGAGTCTAAGAAGTCAGAGGAAGGGAAAGATAGAGCATGACCTCCTAGCTCTCTAAGAATAAATGTGTGAGGCACGTGAACCATGTAATATGAACTGTTTGTTTTGTGTGGGAAGGGGTGTACGCGGTACGCCCTAAAGATAGTAGAAGGACGCACTGGAATAATAACAGACAGCCCAGAGGCAGTGAGGAAAGACCTGAGGCTAGCGTAAAACCGAGTGCGTTGTCTTAAGGGGAAAAGAGTCTTGACGGAAAATGAAGATACCCTCTTAAGTACCGCGCCCATGTCAACAGGCGAAATCACGTCAGGCGACACCTCACCGTGCGCCACACGAATGAGGGCTGTTGCCAAACTATTCAATCGCTGTGTAATTTTGTTGACTGTGCTCTGATATGAAAAAACAGTTAAAGTTAATGAGGTAAGATGAGAAACTTTGTTTACTGTGCCTACAATCTGACCGACCTTACCTCGCACAGCCTTAAAATCAGTAGCTAATTCCTGAACATTGTGCGCGAGCGTGTTGACAGCATGAGCAGATGAGTCGAAACTGTGAACTACAGGACGATAAGCTTTCCTTATACTTCTGAATTCGGATGTAAGAGTGTCGTCATCCACAACTCCGAAAAGTACGTGCGCAAAATTGCCAACAAAATTGAATAATCCTCGCCGGGCCCTACCTGTAGGAGTGAGAGGCCCTACGAAAGAATTCAACTCTGCAATCGTCGATGATAAGATACGATTGAATAGGCGAATGTCATGTGCATCAAGAGAAGGATCTATGGTAAGGTTGTCACGAAGAGAAATTAACTGGTCCCTGTGGTATAGCATGAGCTTGGACGCGTTGCGGAGTGGCAATAGCGAGAACCGGACCTCCACATGGCTGTTATAGGGAAAACCTTCCCAAGGTCCTCAACCACAGCCCCAGGTGCGTCCTTCACGTTACGCGGCAGGCGATGCGAGTCTCCTCCCATGAGGAGTGCCACAAAGAATATGGACAACAGCATCCTGGAAGGGAGAGCCAGATATCACTCACCACTCACACGACCAGCATAAAGAATATATCACACAAACCAGTTACAAGAGAAAATGAATAGGATGATAATGGTCGTCCTAGAATGAGCGGTGCAGGTAATAGCATGCAATCGCAGCTAAGTATAGAGATAGAAACAAAAACCCTACGGGAGTAACACATATACCTGATGAACTCGCTAACTCTCGAGGACTAGTGCAAGTAAATGAGAAAAGAATGATGTATCAAAGCAAGGATGACTAATGAGAGGACAATCATGATTCCTGACACTCATAATACTGATCAGCCAGCTTCAGGACGTCCAAAATGGAACCACTGCACAGAGCCATCAGCGACAGACTTGCACTCTGCCTTGTTGTTCTTTACTGCCACAACTCTGTAGGGACCCACAAATAACGGACTAAGCTTAGGCCGAATAGTAGTATGAGCATGATTTTTCTTAAATACCAAGGAACCGACCCCGATAGATTTCGCACGAGCGATCTTATGCTGGTACTCAATTATTCTGTCACGAGACCTGGTCAGGAACGCCTTTGCTTGCTGAAACGCTCGCTGCTGCCGAGAGAAACCAAATACTCAGCATAATTGTCCGCATAGAGGGGACGCGGCCTCATCTCCAGGAGTTCGTAAGGCAGCCGCTTGTCCTGTCCCGTGAGAAGAAAAGTGCGGATTATCGTCCAGGGAAGAGTGATAGGTAGAATTAATGGCCGACTGGACGGTGGGGAGAAGAACGTCCCAATCGTCCATGCTGTCGTCAACCAGTTGACGCAAAATGGTGAGAATGGATCTTTTCAAATGTTCTGTAATGCCATTAGCCTGTGGACGGAACGGCAAAACGTTCCACCTGCGTCACATGTAGCTGCTGTGTGAGAGTGGCTAACACCTGATTTACAAACTCGGTACCGTTATCCGAGCTTAAATATTGTGGACAGCCATGACGACAACAAATTACGTCATGAAATGCACCGCAGCCTTTGACGGAACCGCCACCTACTCGCAGTAGCGAGAAAAATTGTCCACGAACACTAGAATGTGTTTGTTGCCAGACCGTGATGTGGTGAAACCAGACAAAGTGTCACATGACACTTTCTTGCCAGGGAAAATCCGGAATATCGAACTTAAGTGCAGGCGCGGGATCGCTTGTGTGACCCTTGTACAAGGGGCACGTCTTGCAAGACCTGACGTGATTAGCTACCCTCGTTACTAACCGCGGAAAATAAAAACCGGTTACGGGTCAACTGCACTGCCTTATGAACACCACAATGTGCTGCCTCACGGTATTCATGAGCATACTTCAACACACGCGGCACTAAAATTTCCGGCACCACCAGGACTTCTCGGACGATCCGTCTGCGACCCATAATTCGCTTCGGCTGGGATCTCCGAAATAACAGTCCCGTGTCGTCAAGAAAAAATTCCTTAACTGGCAACCCCTTAACCTTGGGGACTGCCGTGCCCTTGGCTAAGGCTCGAATGATCTGGCCGTAAATTTTGTCGGCACGCTGGGCAGCAATATACCTCGTCTTTGTTCAGCGGTTTCCAAGGAGAGGAACCTGTGAAGCACTATTCACAACAGCTGACGAAGGCAAGCTAAATGAAGGGGGGAAATCAGCAGCGTCGTCCCGCTTCAAAGATTGCGAGTTTTCGATTGGCGCACGTGACAGCATGTCAGCGGCGACATTTGCGAAACCCTGAATATACACAATAGTCACATCGAAATCGCCCAGGATATCCTGGTAACGTGCCCTACGACCTTTACCATTAAGCGACGTGAGCGGCATGTGGTCTGTGTGAACCCTGACCTTGTACCCCAGTATAATATCTCTGAAGTACCTAAGAGCCCATACAATCGCCAACATTTCCCTATTGGTGACCGAGTAATTTTCTCTTCACTAGTGAGAACCCTACTAGCAAACCGATAGGACGCAGATTCCCTTCGTGCTCCTGCATTAAAACGGCTCCTAGCCCAACATTCGACGCGTCTGTGTGGAGAATGAAGGGGAGGATAAATATCAAAAATGCAAGAACGGGAGCGTGCGATAGACAATGTTGTAATGTTGAAAATGCGTTGACCTGCTCCTCGCCCCAGCGCCAGGGGACATCTTTCTTGAGGAGGTGTGTCAACGGTGCAGCGATCCTCCCAAAATCCTTAATGAACGGTCTATAAAAACCTGCTAACCACCAGGAACGACTTTACCTGTGTTGCATCAGAGGGAATGGGGAACATACTGACAGCTTTTACCTTGGCCTCGTTAGGGGCAATACCTGCAGCACTAACAGAATGACCGAGGAAATCTAAACGCGACTGGAAGAATTTACACTTAGCCGGATTAATTGTTAAACCCGCATCCGAAAGTCGCTGAAAAACACTGCGCAACCGCGCTTCATGGTCCCTGATCGAAGGTGAACAAACAAAATGTCGTCTAAATAGACTAGCACCTGATCATTAATTAAACCCTGCAGGACGAGAGCCATAAGACGACTAACGTCAGAGGAGAGTTCCTGAGACCCATAGGTGACACCAGGAACTCAAAGTGACCCACATGCGTCGAGAATGCAGTGTATGGTCGGCTGTCCTCTGCCAGGGGAGGGGAAACCTTACTCTTTCCCACCAATGTCTTGCAAGAGCTGACGAAGGTTAGGAATAGGAAAAGGTGACGGAACGGTCACCTTGTTCAGCGCCGAAAAATCGCAAACAGGACGAAAACATGCTGACGCTTCGGCACCAGCAGCATCGGCGCTGACCACGGGCTAGTCGAAGGTTGAATCAGCCCTTGCTGCAGCATACCGCGCACTTCCTCCTCTAGAATCTGACGCCTGCTGTGCGGAATCTTGTATGCCGGAATATACACAGGCTTAGATCCAGGCTCTAGAGTAATAGAGTGTTCTACCATGTGCATTCTGCCTAACGGACGGTCCGTGGTCGGTAAAATGTCGGGGTATTGATTTAACAACTTACCTAGTATCTCCTTACCCTCGCTAAATGCGAATGGCCCCTGCATAGCTTTTGCTAATGCTGCAGAGACATGGGTTAGCTGATTCTGGGGACGTGGAAGAAACAGCGCCAGAGAAAGCTGACGCAGGCAGTTCAAACTCAGCTATCAGGAGATCCGTGACCTCACAATCTATCAATCTGACACCACTATTAATAGACAAGGGGCAGGTGTTAAGTTCATCACATGGACTTGCGCACTCCCCTCCCGCAAGGTATACAGAGAGGGAAGAACACATGTCCCCTTTACTCGACAATTCTCAGGGAGGACCAAGCATGTGCCATATTTACCAACCGAAGCCGTTACATTAACCAGAACGTCATGGAAAGGCGGAATTACTACAGACTCCCGCGCCACTAAGTGCGCCAAACCATCATTGTCAACCCACATTCGATGCTTTGATGAGCGGGATGATGTGTGAGATGTGGCCGCGTGATGTGTGCGTGAGGTATCTGTAGCATGCTGAGGGGAAACAATTCCATGATGAATAGAGTGAGACCTAGAAGGACTCGTAGAAGTCATGGAACGTGAGGGAGATAGAATCGGTTGTGGAGGGGAGATAGGGGGAGGAGGTAATTGCGGGGAAGAGACAGGGGAGGTAGGGGGAGGGGTCAAGGAGGACGAGTAGGAGAGGAGAGTGATGTGTCCGTGCGTGTGGTCGTGTATGATGAATGACACAACCGAGACGTGTCGCTGTTTGTGGTAGATGCGGAACCAAGCATGCTAGGGTGAAAGGGGTCTGGGTGTTTC
>NC_051387.1:21158600-21161100 GCF_015228065.2 Penaeus monodon
ATATATATATATATATATATATATATATATCTATATGTGTGTTTGTGTGTGTGTGTGTGTGTGTGTGTCTTTGTCTGTGTGTGTCTGTGTGGTGTTCTGTGTGTGTGCGTGTGAGTGTGTGTTGTGTGTGTGTGTGCGTGTGTTGTGTGTTGGTGTATGTGTGTGGTGTGTGTGTGTGTGTGTGTGTCCTGTGTTCTGTGTGAACAAAACAGCAACGTGTACACAAAGATGAAACAGGAAAAGTACACAATAAAAAAACTCTGACTGTGATGTTTCCTTTTCATATATATATTATATTATATATATATATAGTATATATAGTATATATATATATTATAATATATATATATATATATACATATATATGACTCAATATAGAAATGTTATTCATTTATATGATACACTCCTATATATGTTTATTAGTGTATATAAAATTGTATATATATATATATATATATATATATATATAATTATATAGATATATATATATATATATTATATATATGTTATGTATGTATGTATATAATTGTATATATATACATATATCTGAGTGTATATATACATAAATATATGTTATATATACTATATTAACACACATGGTAGTACGAACACGAACACGAATGTAGCGTGTGTGTGTTATTTTGATTAAAGGGTACGCTTTGCATTTCACTGGTACTTAATTTATTTAGAGTTCCACAATTGAGATTTTAACGAGAAACTAGAATGTATTAATTTTTTGTTACAGGAAGATTTATTTTATTTATGTTCTAGAATCATGCGATGTATGGATTAAGAACTCTATGCTTGTAATATACGTGATCTGAGTAGAAGTTTATAAGGTTTTAAACTTGACACTGTAACCACAACCCGAGAGAAAGGATAACAGAGGGGAGTGCCATTTACTCTCTGAAAGATTTTAGATTATCTTGAAATATCAGAGGTAATCGAGCATTCAACTGTGAGATACCATTAAATGAAACAGGTCTGATTTAAGAACAAGTAAAGTAATTATGGAGATCAACCAGGAAATGTAGAGATAAAGAGATGTCTCTTCACAGCTAATGGCTGACGCGAGCACTTGGGCAGCATCCAGCATTTTATAGCATTTTTATTGTTATTATTTTATTATTATTATTATTAATTATTATTATTATTATTATATATATTATTATATATATATATAATATATAATTCGAATATTATATATATATATATATATATATTATATATATATCAATATGTTCCAATGTTAGGAGCGAGGGAAGAGAAGAGAGAGAGTAGAGAGAGAGAGAGGAGAGAGAGAGAAGAGATAGAGTGAGATAGGAGAGAGAGAATAAGAGAGAGAGAGAGGAAGAGAGAGAGAGAGAGAGTCAGAGAGAGAGAGAGAGAAAGAGATAGAGAGAGAGTGACAGAGAGAGAGAGAGAGAGAGAGAGAGAGAGAGAGAGAGAGAGATGCACTACTTGGCGCTAAAATGTAGTGCCCCTCTGCGCAAAGTGCGAGTGGTTCCCAGAATTAAGGAATAGTGTCCTTTAATTAAAGAAAAAAGGATGGGCGCAGTATAGTACTTCCCTCTACTTATATTGCAGATCTATCTCTTTTGAAGGGAGTTTTTCATCTATTCGAGGAGTTTGCCTTTCACTCCACCTAGGTGTTCTATTTTCCATAATAGTCTTCTATGAGATATCAAATGCCTTTTCAAAGTCAAACTATACACCACTCACCCACCTATCTTTTTTTAATACTTCAGATATTCATAAAAAACAGGAGAATTGCTGCACATGCCCTTCCTTCCTTAAAGCAAAATTGCTTATTTGCTATATCGTGTTCTTTTTTTCTAACTATCCTAGCAGCTTGCATACAATGGTTAACGAAATAGGTATATCAATTAGAGGGTTTTCTTTGTCACGGCTCTCTTATAAGGGTGTAACGATGGGGAGTTTCCAATCTTTCGGCAGTTTTTCTTCTCTCAGTAAATGTTGGTATATTAACACTATCGGTGTACATAGGTCTTGGGCACATTAACTTTTAGCAGGTCTTTTATTTCATTTTTTTTGAGTGTGATATTTCTATACTTGGATTGACGTTTACGTTTGTACGGTTACTTGCCATTTGAGAGTATGGGTCCTGAGCAAACACTGACTGAAATTTCTCATTAAGGATTTCACACATTTTCTCCTTAGTATAAATAATGTTATGTCTTGATTGGCCCGCTAATTCTATCTCTATTTTTAGTCCTACTATTAAAGAATAGCTTTGGTTTTGTTTTATTTTTAATTATTTCTTTTCAAAGTCCTGATGGATCCCTCCCTCATGGTTTGGGTAAACTCATTTCTTCCTACGTTGCACCTTTCTTATGCTGCCTGAGTACGTCTGCTGAACCTTTTCCAAAGGAGCTGTTTGTTCTCTCTCATTTTATTGCATTTATCACTGAACCACTTTTGGGCCCCCCCCCCCCCCCCCATTTTTTATTTGAATCTTGATACAAAATGTTCTAATCCC
>NC_051387.1:21193600-21196100 GCF_015228065.2 Penaeus monodon
TAATAATAATAATAATAATAATAATAATCATCATAATAACAATAATGATAATGATAATGATAAAAATGATAATAACAATAAAATAACAATGATACTATCATTATCATTTTTAATATATTAATATATCATCATTAGTTATTATTATCAATATTATTATTATCATTATTATTATCATTATTATTATTATTATTATTATTATTATTATTATTATTATTATTATTATTATTATTATTATTATTATTATTATTATTATCATTATTATTATTATTCTTTTCTTTAGATCTACTAATTAAAATCAAACACCGGGTCACTACCAGCAACCTAGGGTGATTGAAGTTCGAGGCAAATGGAACACTAACAGAAATATGCTCACAACTTCTGCAGCAGGCTCCTTGAGTGTATAGCAAAAGCAGTACATTACCTCATTTTACTCTTCCCTTGTCCATTTAAGTCATGTTTTTCTTTTAATTGTTAGTACAAGATGGCCGAACCGCAGGGCCAGGGGTGGGAACTATCCCGTCCTAGTAACCTGGCGGATTTTGATAAATGGAAGAGTTAGACTTAGTTCTACCCAGGGGGATGCGGCCCTTGCTGATCCGTGTGACGGGCGACGCATCATCACCCACTTCCTACTCTCACTTCAGAAGCAGGATACATTTCAGCCCCACTGCCAAGAAGCTGGACATCCCGCGCCAATCACCAACTGGCATTTCCACGTCCCCGCGGGCACGGTGTTTGACGTACCACTCGACGCCCCGTGGACATCATGTAGCCTACTAAGTCTTTATACTGGGACGGCTAAGCAGTGATCCCTCCCCAGGGGAGTAGTTGTTTAGGCAATTATTGTTACGCACTCGCATGCAGTGATCTGTGTGTGCATTCGCGCTGATTCTAAATTATTATTATCATTATTATTATTTTTATTATTATTATTATTATTATTATTATTATTATTATTATTATTGTTATTATTATTATTATTATTATCATGATTATTATTATTTTTGTTATCATTGTCATCATCATCTTTATTATTATCATTCTTCTTATTCTTATTCTCATTCATTAATATTAATTCTATTATATTATTATCATCATCATCATCATTACTACTATTATTTTAGTGGTATTATTATTACCATTATAATTACTAATAATACTATTAATAATATCATCATTATTAATATTATAGTTATTATCAATATTGTTACTTGTAATGTTTTGTTTCTGGGGTTGTTCTTACGTGACTATTATTGAAATAAAATTAATAATAGAAAAAATGGAGGAGAAGCTCTGTCGTGCAGACTGATAATTGTCACTCATCTGCTAACATACAGACGCAACTTACTCCCTGACGCCACACGCAAAGGGGATAACGTTGCATTAGTCGATTTTAAGCTAGGTGTTTGGGATACTGTAAAATACTACTTTGGATCACGTTAGTAATTGCGCGAATGTGTTTATATCACAAGAAAAAAATTTCAGTGTAGTTGTTTTGAAACTACGGTATATTCTGTTCCCTCATTGTATATTTTCCATGACTGGAGTTCTCACGCTTCAATCTGTGCCTTGATAATATCATAACTGCTCGATATTATCTTACAGATTTCCAAAATGGTCACAGACTATATATACACACCTGTATGTCTAAAGAGAAAAAAAACAAGAAGAAAAAGAAAAAGAAAAGAAGAAGAAAATATATATAAATATACATATATATATATATATATATATATATATATATATATATATATATATATATATATATATATATATATATATATATATATAATTCTTTTTTGGCCCCCGTAGTTCCTCAGAGTGATCTAGACCAGAAACCACTAATCCCGGAGTTAAATCAGATCCCTGTGTCAGAGTAGGCTTGAGGAGTGTGTGTGTAAACGAACTAAATGAGAGCCAATAATATTATTTCTATTATAGTCTTGGTAATAATAAAAGAAGCTATATAATCTTGATTATGTGATGATACAACGAATGAAACATAATTTCTGTCATGTATTCTGTGATGTATTCTCACAAAAGATATCCTTTATAGCTTTATGTTAAGTACAAATTAAATGGTTCGAGAGACACGCTTTTGGTCTGTACAAATATGAAGACAGTACACGATAGGTGTGGAGAATATGAAATACACGAATATTTACCCTCGTGGGTAATCCCCTTACACACACACACACACACACACACACACACACACGCACACGCACACGCACACACAGGAAATTAAACGCTATATGTATTTATGTTTATAGTCATATCCTTGTCATCCATTTAGAAAGCTTGTTATTATTAATTCACATATATTGTTCATTCTCTGTTCATGTATTTAACGGCTTTACTAGACCAACATTTCCATTCATAAAATACTATGACAACTGCTCTTATAAAAGGCAGCAAAAAAATCACCCCACTAAGAAATGGAATCAAAGGCCAAAATAAATACTCAGATAAATCGTGTCAGCTGTAAATGACTTGTAAT
>NC_051387.1:21221100-21226100 GCF_015228065.2 Penaeus monodon
CCCCGAACTCAACAAGGATCGGAAGGCGGCAATTTCCCACGGCTCGCCTGGCAAAGAGGGTCTGGGACAACAAGAAGTGCCCAAAAAACCCCAAAGAGAAGGGTACCGGGCCCTGCTGTCAGCACGTGTTTTACGGCAGCGAGTTTGGCCCCCTTATCCTCCCAAAGAGGGAGGCTCGCCCCCTCCACTCCCCAAAACCCTCAGGAGGATCCGGGGAATCACCTGGCAGGACCGCGTCCCAAACAAGAACCCTTGATAAAGCAGGATCCCGAGCATGTTCGCCCTGCTAACCCGCATCGGCTCGGTGCTGGCCATTTAGGAGAATGGGACGATGGGGGGACCCCCAAAGACATTCTGTTTGGCGAGCCCCCATGGTCAAGCCTACGGAAAACCCTGTCCTAGCTTCAAGGATTTTTTGTAGGAGACAGAGGGCAGTTTGACACGCCCCAGCAGGGGGGAGTCAGTGGCGAAACCGCTAGTGGAGAAGTGCTTGAAACCCTGCAAAAAAAGGATGAGGACAGGAGAGCCCAACGGGGAAGAGAGGAGAGACCACAGAGACAGAGGGCGCATCAGTGCCCTGGGAAACCCACCCCACCTTACCGTGGAAATTTGCAACAGACCCTCCCATCCAGGAAGGGCCCTGTACAGTCACAGCGGCTCTGAAAACGATAACAGAGCCCAAAGGCGCAGAACCCCTTTCCCTTTGAGCGGGAAGGATGCCAAAAACAACAATAATATATATATATATATATAAATATTTTATATATATATATATATTTTTTTTTTGTTTTTTTTTTTTTAAAGCCATTATTCCACTGCAGGAAATCGGCCACTTTCAATCATTTTTTGAGGGATATTTGGAGTCTCCCCCATCCCGTGGATGCCCTCCCAAAATAACCCGGGGTTCGGGTTTTTAACACCTTGCTATGGCGGCGAGGGGGAATTGAATGGGCCCATGAGGGTCGGAGTCCAGGCTCAAAATTTGGAAAATCGCAGAAAAAGGGAAAATCGGCCACTCTCAGTTATTATTGAGAGGATTTGGCAGCCTCACCCTTGCCTGTTGGATCCCCTTCCTAACAACCGGGGTTTGGGGTTTAACACCATGCCATGGCGGGGGACTTCCCTACGAACCTGCGTTTGTTCCAAGGCGTATGTCGTTTTTTCGCCGTGAGTCGGTTCGGGGATTTTTACGACTGCCGCGACGGGGAATTAAAATCGGGACATGAAAAATCGGAGCCAGTGCCAACCACGGACCCCGCGGCAGTACACACACACACACAACCCCACCCACACACACCACAACACACAACACACACACAACACCCACACACAACACACCACACACACACACACACACACACACCCCCCCCACACACACACACACACAAACAACACACAAAACACAACCCCACACACACCACACACCACAACAACACTCACCACACACAAAACAACAAAAAGGGAAATAAAAAAAAAAAAAAAAGAAAAAATTAAAAAAAAAAAATAAAAAAAATAAGGAAAAAAAAAAAAAAAAAAAAATAAAAAAAAAAATATTTAAAAGATAAAAAAAAAATTTTAAATAAAAATAAAAAAAAAAATAAGTAGAAATTAAGTATATAAAAAAAAAAAAAAAAAAAAAAGAAAAAAAATAAAAAATAAAAATAATAATATATAATAAAAATATATAATAAAAAAAAAATTAAAAAATATAATATAATTTAATATATATATATATATATATTTTATATAAATTTTTATATATAAAATAAAAGTATATTATAAATATAATTGTTTAAAAAAAAAAACAAAAACACCACAAACACACACCAACACACAACCCCACACACAACAAAACAAACACCACCACACACACCCCAAAAACACGCACACACACCACAAACAACCAAAACAAACCCCACACCACACCACACACACACACACACACCACCACACACACACAAACACACACACCACCACACACAAATATAAATATTAAAAATAAATAAAAATATATATATATAAATGATATATTTTAAAAAGAATATAATATAATTTTACATATTTAAAATATTATATGTAAGGTGGTTGTATATATATAATAAATTTTATATATAAGTATATATATATATTATATATATATATTAAAAATATAATATATAAAATAAAATTAGATATTTAAATATATTAGAATATATTTTAATATTAAAAAAAAAATAATATAAAAAATAAATAATATAATAAATAAAAAACAGAAAATTTAAATTTTGTGTGTGTGGGGGGGTGGGGGGGGGTGGTGTGGGGTGGGGGGGGGTGAAACAAAAAATATATAAAAAAATAATATAATTATAATTAAAATATATAATATATAAAAAAATTAAAAAAATATATAAAAAATATAAAATAATATAAAATAAAAATAATATAAAAAAATTTTTATTATATAATATATATAAAAAAAAAAAAGACAAAAAAACAAAAAAATAGAAGAAAATTTGATAAAAAATAAATATATATAAATAGATATAAAATATTATTATAGAATAAATAAATAATAAAGATATAAAATTTTAGATAAATTAAAAAAATAATAATAATAGTAATATATAATAAATAAAAAGAAATAACATAAGTAATTAATTTTTAAATTAGTATAAATATAAAAATAAAAATAAAAAATAATAAAATAAAATATAATATTATAAAAAAAAAATAATAATATGAATATATAATAAGGGGGAAGGGAAATTAAAGTATAAAAAAAACCCAAAACACAAAAAAAAAAACAAAAAAAAAAAAAAAAAAAAACAAAACAAAAAAAAATATAAAATTAAATAAAAGAAAAAAAAAAATTTAAAAAATAAAGTAAAAAAAAAAATAAAAAGAAAAAAAAAAAAAAAAAAAAAAACAAAAAAAAAAAAAAAAAAATAAAAAAAAAAAAAGATAAAAAAAAAAAAAAAAAAAAATAAAAAAATAAAAATATATTACATATAAATAATATAATTAATAAAAATTATAAAAAAAAATAAAATTTTTTTTTTTGGGGGGGGGGGGGGGGGGTTTTTTTTTAAAAAAATAAATTTTAATATAATTAAAATAAATTAAAAAATAAAAAAAAAAAAGATAAAAAAAAATAAAAAAATAAATATATATAAAAATATAATAAAAATATATATTAATATAGTATATATATATATATAATAAAATATATATATAAAAAAAATATATAAAATAAAAATTTTGGGGGGGGGGTTTTTTTTTGGGGGGGGGTTTTTTGGGGTTTTTTAATATATATAATAAAAATTTAAAATAAAATTATAATTTATATATAATATAAATATATATAAAAATAAAATATAAAAATATATTATATATATATATAATATTAATAAAATATATATATATAATATATATAAAATAAAAATATATATATATATATTATATATAAATAAAATATAAATTATACCCAAATTATATATATTTTAAAATATAAAATATATATATATTATATATATTATATAAAAATAAAATAATAATATATATTATATATAAAAATATATTTTTTTTATATATATTAAAAATATATATATATAAATATATATATATATATATATAAAAATTTTATAATAATATAATATATAAATATTTATAATATTATAATTAATAATATAAATATATAATTATATTAATATATATATTATAAAAAATTTAATTATAATAATTATAATATTATATATATATTATATTTTTTTGTTATATAAAATTATGAATAATTAAAATTTTATAATTTTTATACAGTTTAATAATTTAATTTTTTAAAAATTTTTTTTTTTTTATTTTATTAAAATATTAAAATTAATTTTTAAAAATTTTTTTTTTATAAAAATTAATTTAATAATTAAATTTTAATTTTTTTTTTTTAATTTTTTTTTAATTTAATATTTTTAAAGGGGGGAAAAATTTTTTTTTTTGAAAAAAAGGGATTTAAAAATTTAAATTTAAAAAATTTTTTTTTGGGGGGTAATTAAATTAAAAACATAATAATTAAAAAAATTTTTTTAAAATTTTTTGGGTTTTTTTTCTTTTTTTTAAATTTTTTAACTTAAATTAAAAAATTTTTTTTATTTTAAAAAAAATTTTAAATTGTTTTAAAAGGGGAAAATAAATAAAAATTTTTAAATAAAAAAAAAAAAATAAAGAAATTTTTTTTCAAAATTTTTATATTTTTAAAAATTTTTCTTTTAAAATTTTCAAATTTTAAATTTTAAAATTAAATTTTGTTTTTTTTTGTTAAAAACGGGGTGTCCAAAGGGGAAAATAATTAAATTTTTTAAAAAAAAATCTTTTTTTTTTTTTGGATTTTGGGTTTTAGGGTATTTAAACCACAAAGGTTTTTGTAAAAAAGGCTTTTGACATTTTTTCTTTCTTTTGATTGTTTTTTAATATGTTTCCCCCAAAATTATTTCCAAACCCTTGGCTTTTTCAAGTTTAACTTTAAAGGGGGCCCTGGAAAATAAAACCCCGGCAAAAGGGGGCCCCCGTCCCTTTTTTTGGGGCCCTGTTCCCCCCCATTTTTTTTTGGGGGCAAGGGTAGGGTAGGGGATTAGGGAAACCCGGGGAACAAAATTTGTCGCCTGTTGCCATTTGGGGGGGGGGAAGGGGAATAAAAAAAATTTTTTCAAAGGTCCAAAACTTAAAAATTGGGGGGATTTTGAAAAAAGGAAAGGGGTTTAGAAAAAATTTTAATTGGGAAAGGGGAAACGGGAGCGGTTTTTTTGGGGGGAAAACCCCCTCCGTTTTTTTTCTGCTTTTATTTTTTAACTTTTTTAAAATTATTTTTAAAAAAATTTGTTTTCTTAAAATTTTGAAAAAAATTTGGAAACTTTTTTTATTTTTCTTTTTTTTTGGGTTTTTCTTTTTTTTTTTTTTTTTTATTTTTTTATATTTTTTTTAAAAAAAAAAAATTTTTTTTTAATTAAAAAAATTTTTATAAAATATTTTTT
>NC_051387.1:21235809-21238309 GCF_015228065.2 Penaeus monodon
TCCTGAGCCTGTCGAAAGGACGCCTGTGGAAACTAATTCCACAGGTAAACAACCCTTCAAAAGATACTCCCAAGTTGCTGGAAAGGGACAGCCTAATGGGTGGGGCAGGCCTTAACCACAGGTGCTGCCAAACACCTTATAAAGAGGTAGTTTGTCAACCTGATAAACTGGATATCCTAATCCAATGGCACTGTCAGGGAATTCATGCAAAATGGGAAGAACTGCAACACCTGATAGCTTCATGCATCCCAGTTTGTGTAAGCCTACGAGAGATTATTACCAGGGAAAATCGTCCAATTTCCATAAGAGGATTACAAGTTCAAGTCCATTATGGGGCCTTTGATAATGGACCTCATAGAAGAGTAGTAGTGATGGTATGTCAGGATATTCCCTTTCAGGCCATCCACCTGCAGATGACAATGCAGGTGAAGGTTGTGAGAATAGGCTTGACACAACCTTACACTGTTGCATTTATCTATCTTCCTCCACATAATCTCAACATAGATCAGTTGCGTCATCCATTTCTACTCTTGGGGAGATACATTGTGCAAATCTTTAGAAAGGGCCTTGGAGTCCTGGTTCTCAAGAGTAGATGATCCATTATAAAAAAGACCCGAGCCTAGGCCAGACGAGTGCTAAGGGAGGCTTATCGGATGATGTGGAGACAGCATGTATCATTGATTAACTCTGGGACTCCCTTTCCCCCTTGTGGAGTCCCTGTATGTTGAGGGACTACAAGAATTTGATTTACTACATGAGACTACAAAGATTTCTGGGATCTCCTATATCCAGATTGATTTTCAACCCCCTTCAAGATAGCAATCCTTTGGTAGGAGACTGAAGAGTCTTCTGGAAGATCTCAATTTAAATCTCACTAAGATTCTGGCTGTTGGAACTCCCCAATTCCCCTTGAACTAATCAAGTCAAGCTGGATTTGGTCGGAATTGGGTAAAGGGAGAGATCCGAAGCAGAAGTCAGAGAGAGATTTCTTTAACACACTTCTAAGTACCAAAGATCAGATGTAATATATACACAGATGGTTCGAAATCTAAAAAAAAAAAAAAAAAAAAAAAAAAAAAAAAAATTACGGCAGTGAGCAGAAGGAAGACTGCATTTGGCAGTCTTATTCTAGCAGCCTCTTCACTAAAGAGTTACATGCCATCCTTGCAGCAGTCAAGAGGACTAGAGAACCATTCTATTGTAATATATTGGACTCTCGTAGTTCCTTGCAAGCAATCAAGAGCGTAAACTCATCACATCCAATGATGAAGGAGATTTAAGGTTGGCTTGCACTGATGTCAGCATGTAAAAAGATAATTCTTTGTTGGGTGCCAGCACATGTTGATATCAGTGGGAATCAGGATGCTTATTGGAAGGCCAATTCGTGATAAATGGAGGGAACAATGGAGGCATACCTCTAGAAACAAACGGATTAGAGCTGACCATGGCAATTAGCTGACCAGCATCCATCCCAACTGACAAGTAGAAGACTAAAAATCGGGCACACAACACTGACTCATGGGCCGATGATAGCTAAAAGTGAAGCACGTTGTGAGGGATACCAAGAGCCATTAACGGTTGCACATGTAGTACATGTATTGGGGGAGGATTGTGACATAGGTCTTATTAGTTTCCTTTGGGAGACTAATATTTTCAATAAGATTTAATTATACATATAATGTTTATACAATAATTATATACAATTAGAACATATTTGTTTGATTCTGTGATGGTTTACAACTTATGGTCTCCATCTTTTCCTTACTCATAGTCCAGGCATGCTCTGTATTGCTGGTATAGATGTTTTCGCACACACACAGATGGAAAGATAGATAAGTATATATAAATAAGTATATATATATATATACACACACACACACATATATATATATATATATATATATATATATATATATATATATATATATTTATATATATAATGAATGGTAAAACACCATCGTTTGATAAAATGGCAGAAACATTTCATTGCATAAACTAGATTAATCCATTACGAGACTATAAATCTACCATATATTTATATGTGTGTATCTATCTATCTATCTATCTATCTATCTTCTGTATATATATATATATATATATATATATATATATATATATATATATATATATATATATATATATATATGTATGTATATATGGCTTTCCTAATATAAACCTTCCCAAGAATCTTTGAAAGCACTGAATACGATCATACAGATAATTCCCGAATATCCCTTTCATAATCCCTTTGCGAAATGACTTCGTATCTAAGAGAGGCAAAGTGATGCAAACGTTATTGCAACGACGGAAAATCTGTAACGATATCTGCGATATTTTTACACGTTAAACATGTCTCGAGTCTTGCAAGTATATGATGGCTTTACTGTCTTCTTGACTATTCATATTCTCACATATAATCCTGTTATGGTAAAGGCCACTGAACGGGAGCATTGCTATTTATACGGCCGATCACACAAGTTCCCCGAAATGCTGTCATTGT
>NC_051387.1:21278309-21287517 GCF_015228065.2 Penaeus monodon
CATATCTCAGAGGTATAGTGCTGGACTCACAAGGTCGCCTCTCTTAGTCGATCCAACTGTGAATGTGTACTAACACGCTGACGTTAGCATACTGGGGGCAAAGTTCGGACGGAAAGGAACTGGCCATCATCTCGCGATTTAGTAAGAAAGTTCTTCTACGAACGTGTACGTCCACTTGGATATGGTACTAACTTTATGTGTGTGTGTGTATATATATATATATATATATATATATATATATATATATATATATATATATATATATATATATATATATATATACATATACATATACATATACACATATATACGTGTGTATGTGTGTGTGTGTGTGTGTGTGTGTTGTGTGTGTATGTGTGTGTGTGTGTGAGCATACATATTACATTAATTTTAATTTATTATTTTTTCTGCTTTTTCCTAGAGTATATTCATTATGTTTATGTTAGTTTTCTTCCCCTTTCGCTTACACACACACACACACACACACACACACACACACACACACACACACACACACACACACACACACATACTAAAAGAATTTCTCTCAGTTTATGTTGCTATACCTCTATGTTCACAACCCCCTATTTCATGACTGAGGTCAATGTTAAAAGAGTCCCTGTCAAAAGGAGAATCCAAAGCTTAAGGTTTGTTTTTCAACCCTTGAAAGGGTTAATAGAACGTCACGACACGAACGAGTATATATTTCCTTAAATGAAAATTTATCATCTAATTAACTATAAAACTACGTGCATTTCTCTTGCAAATGCTGTTTGTTCGATGAAGAGGTCTTAACTGGTTCCCGAGTTTCAACATATATGCTAACCTGGGCAACATGACGCATGCATAAACGCAGTTATTGCTTGTTTCAGACCGTTTGTATTAGTCTTTTCTAGCATCTGCATGTGCTTGTGGGCCGTATTTGTACAATCGGGTACAAATGTGTACAAGTATGCGCACATGTATGTAAGCACATGTGCATACATGTAAATGTGTACTTGTATGTAAGTTTGTGTATATGAATGTACAAACGTGGCTTGCACCTGTATGCAGAGATAGCGGGAAACGGTTAGAGTAACAAATGGTTCGTAGTCCCCAAGTAACCTCGAATTGATATTTTATTCATTGGTAATAACCATTTACAAAACGCTGGTATTCTGTAATATGAAGTCCCCACTGTTTGTTTTCCATGGACGATTCTTTACTTGGTGTAATAACACGAGTTTATAGAAGTGTTTTTAGTGGGATCTTTAGTCTTCATATTCGTCAGTCGATTCTTTTTAGTAAAAAATAACTTTATTATTACTATTATGAAAACACTCGTCAGGCAATCGTCGGCTAACTTAGAGCCGTCGTTGGTAGATCAATTGGATTTTTTCCTACGCTTGGCAGGGCCGTTCAGTTTTGTCATCGTTAAAACTTCACCCTTTTAGCGTGTAAACAAGCTTGGAATTCGTTATTAGAGACCCAGCTCTTTTTTTTCACAAGAAAAACCAAGCTGTACTTATTTTACGATGGAAATGCGTTATATATATATATATATTTCTGTATCCAGAGATCAAGGAAATAAACCATTATCAAAGAGATTTTATTCGATGTTGAAAGAATCATTGGAAATATCTAGTAGCTTATGTTCTCAAACACTCGGTGCCTCAACTGATTTCTTTGATTTTGTATATTGTTAACGTGTGTTTGCATAAAGCTTAGCATGTTATATGGTTTCGATAGCAGAGTATTGGAGATTTTAAGAGAAATTTTGTAAAGTGAATGAAATTGAATAAACATGCTCATACAAAGCCGACAAAATAGCTAAAATTATATGTTGTTACTTTAATCATATGATGAAAAGATGATCAGATGAAAACTGATACAATTTCACAAAAACACCAACCAGCTAAAGTGCTGACCGATTTATATACTTATTCTTCTTGTGCTCATTTGTATATAGTAAAAAGGAAATGTCCTGTCTTTTATTTCCATGCAGAGGAGCATATTTAATATGGTATTCACACTCTTGGGACCCAAATGAGAGATACTGGCAGACAGAGAGGGGTGGGTGGATGAGAGAGAGAGAGAGAGAGAGAGAGATAGAAAGAGAGAGAAATAGAGAGAGAGAGAAATAGAGAGAGAGAGAGAGAGAAATAGAGAGAGAGAGAGAGAGAGAAATAGAGAGAGAGAGATAGAGAGAGAGAGAAATAGAGAAAGAGAGAGAGAGAGAGATGCAAACATACGAGAGTGTTAGGATTGTCTTGTAGACATCCCATCGAGGTTACCAATCAGTCAGGGGTTTGATTGGTCCCCCGCGTTGATGACGCATGGAGACGCACAGCCAGGTTGCAGTCTTTATCGGGGGGAGCAGAGTGATGGTAGCGTAGACGGAGGTTGGAGTGGCCGACTTGCGCAAGAGAACCTGAATGGCGGGGGCCCTGGACGGTGGATCCCGGGTGGAGACAACGTCCGAGCGGGGCCGTGCCTCGAGGGATTCTATAGGTCAAGGTGACAGTCAGAGGTCATGAGTGCAGTGAGCCTGGCTAGGACAAGACAGTACTACTCTCAGAAAAAGAGAGAGGGGGGAGGGAGGAGATGGGAAGGGAGAGAAGAGAGAATAAAGAGCGAGAGGACAGGGACATCATTTATTATTTATTTATTTATTTATTATTTTTTTATTATTATTATTATTATTATTATTTTTTTTTTTTTTGGGGGGGTCTGATCGTAGCTTAAAAATGATCCTAAAATAGAGAGAGAGAGTAGGGGGGAGAGGGAGAGGGAGGTAGGGAGGTGGAGAGAGAAAAAGAGAATTCATCCAGAGACTGGTTGTACTTAGTTTCCTCGCCAACCTCCCCCCAAGAAAAAGCTGAAATGACATCCCATCCCTGAGAGGGGGGGGGGGGGCGCACGTGAGAGAGAGAAAGAGAGAGATGGAGATGGAGATGGAAATGGAAATGGAGATGGAAATGGAGATGGAAATGGAGATGGAAATGGAGATGGAGAGAGAGTCCCTGGACAAGTCCTAAGGGTTATTTGTACTGTTATATTATTGTACTGTGTGGAATGAGGCACTCGCCAGTTTTTCCATAACTCCCTATGCCTGACAGTCAGCATTAATGGGGATCAACCCAACAGGCACATATGGCAAGAATACGTACCGTGCCCACTGTAATACAAGTTTATTTATTGTATTTACTCATAGATGTCTCTACAAGTGATTAATTACTAAGGAGTCAGTTATTAGCCCTACGTATCTCACCTATTTACCCGTTTCCTCGACTTTTGGAAAGGCCTTTTGCATTATTTCATTCACTCGGGTATGAAATTTTGATGAGCGAACACCTTGGTTATAACACAGCAGCAACAAATACAAAGTCTTGTGCCACAAGAGCTACCCAGGAGCCCGGGCCTCTCGTCTCGCTTGTTGCTTCTCAGTTCTAAAGTAATTTGAAATAAAGTAAAACCTGTAATTGCAGATCCTTTCGCACTTTATAGTCCTTTGCCAGCACCTTCAGTGCTCTTGTTTTGCAGGTGACACGAGGCTACAGTAGGCGTAGTCAGCACCCACCTCAGACCCGCAGCTCTCTTCTATACCAGGGTAGCCCTTTGGGCTTTGACCCCTGGGTAGGGAGGCCCAGTAGTCTGGGGCGTCCTTTGGGCGCACTTTTTCTTTTTCTATATTCTTCATCTTAATGTGACTTTCCTGAGCCTACCGGAGTTTCTTGTGAACTCCCGTATTCGCTTGGGGGGGGGGGGGGGCATTGAATTACCATCCTTCGCCTAGGCAAGTTCGGCGGTAAGGAAGTGTCCTCCACATAACTCGATCTCTTTGTGGTACTGGAGAACGCAACCAGGCTTCCACTGGGGGAGTAGAGGACGGAAAACTGCCTTACTCTCTTAGCTATTGCTGTTAGGTTGATACCAAAAGTTGAGACTTTTTGATCCCTTCAGGACTACGACTTTGAGCCAAGGGGTCGAACCTGGTCTGATACCCATGATGAATGACACCCCGGCTACCCCTTCTCCTCCTCAAGGAGGAGGGGCGATTCATGACCACAGTTTGTGACGAATTCTACTATGAACAACGGAACTCCCACTAATGACAAAACGAGAAGACCACTTTTCAAAATCCTCACTGAGAATGCAAAATGCGTGAAAGAAAATCAATCGCTTTTGAACATGAACTCCTTTATCATCAAAAAGGTCCTTGATGATCAAATGGATGGCGACTTTGATTTTGTCAAAGAATTGCGAGATAGAAGCCTCCTTGTTAAAGTACAATACAACTCCCAGATTAAGGATTTACTTAAGCTGACACAAATTCGTGATCTTCGAGTTTAAGTAACTATTCCTATTGGCCCAAATACCTGTAAGGGAGTAATCTTTCAGAGGGATTTGAGGACGATGGAATAAAATGAAATTCTAGAGAGCATGAAGATGTTCAGAGAGATCTTTATTAAACATCTTTATATATATATATATATATATATATATATATATATATATATATATATATATATATATATATACACCGACGACTCCAGATGAGTGTGTGGGTGCGGATGTATGGTCGACTGAATGTGAACTAAAGTTCAGACTGCCGAATCATACATCGATACATCTTGCTGAACTTTTTGCCATTGATAAAGCCATTGATTTTGCACTATCGACGACCCATGATAGAATAGTTATTTTTTCAGTTTCATTAAGTTCACTTAAAGCTAATAAATCCTTAGAAAACACTAAAAATGAACTACTGGGTAATATCATTTGTAAGTTACATGGTGCCAACAAATAAATCAAGTTAATATGGGTACCAGGCCACTCTGGTATCCTTGGCAATGAACAGGCTGACAAATTAGTTGGACCAACTGGCAATCTGGACACTACCATAATTCGTACAGATCTCAGGTATTTTGTTTCTCTTATAAAAGCAAAAATACATCTCCTGTGGCAAAGTCAGTGGACCAACCTACAAATAAAAAATAAAATCAATCCTGCAATAGAGCTGTGGGGGACAGCCCACAGAAAAGAAAGAAGGGAGGAGGTGGTGATGGCCGCTACAAGACTGACACACCTTACTCCCTATATAGAAAAAATATTTCCTTCACAATGCCCCCTTTGCAACACCAACCTTACCCTCAACCATATCCTCATAATATACAATCAATACAGAAACCATCTTCTTTTAACGGTAGGTTCATGTCTGAGCCGCCGTGGTCACAGCATGATACTTAATTGTAGTTTTCATGTTGTGATGCTCTTGGAGTGAGTACGTGGTAGGGTCCCCAATTCCTTTCCACGGAGAGTGCCGGTTCCTCGCAGTACAGGAGCCAAAACTAGGTTACTGGCCTGGCTCACTCTAAAATTTTATCCAGGAATTTAGGATCTGTTCCCTGAATTAATTTTGAAAGTCTTTCTTGTTGTAGTAAAATGCCTGCCCTTTTTTCCAATGAGATACTTATTTGTATCACCACTTACATTGCTATGATGGTCAGACCAATAATAAATATGCTACAGAAACCATAGACATCACCTAAAAAATATCTCCAACAAAAAAT
Organism: Penaeus monodon; assembly: GCF_015228065.2. Classification (NCBI taxonomy): domain Eukaryota; kingdom Metazoa; phylum Arthropoda; class Malacostraca; order Decapoda; family Penaeidae; genus Penaeus; species Penaeus monodon. The sequence continues at coordinate 21,283,862 of NC_051387.1, forward strand.
AAAGACTTGACATTATCAAATATAATATCAGATGATGAAAGAATCATCAGTAAAGTAATCACTTTTCTGAGAGAGACAAAACTTTATGACCTTATATAGATTGATAGAATAAATAGGATCCATTGGCTTTATAACCTTGGCCACATGCCACTGGTTGATAGCCAAGAAATCCAACAAATAAGAGAGATATTATTTCATTGTCTTAAACGTTATTGGGATTTTAATAACAATTTAATAATAATATCAATAACAATAATAACAGTATCTTTGTTTGTTGGATTTCTTAGCTATCGACCAGCGGCATTATGGCCGTATTAAAATAGCCAGCCAAGATCATTAAGCCAATGGATCCTATTTATTATTTCAATCTATATAAGGTCATAAAGTTTTGTCTCCCATAAAAAAGTATTACTTTACTGATGATTCTTTCATCATCTGATAGTATATTTTATAATGTAAAGTTTTTAAGGTGTTCTCTATTGTTTGTATATTGGGTGCATACTATTAAGAGGTGGTGGATGCTAAGGTTAGTGTTGCATTGGGGGCACCGTGAGGGGAAATTCTTTTCTATGTAGGGAGTGAGGTGTGTCAGTCTTGTAGCATTGACCCTAAGGCAGGCCAACACCACATCCTCTCTTCTTTCTTTCCTGTGGTCTGTGTCCCACGGTTCTATATTTTCTCTGACTTTATTTGTCAGTTGCAGGTTGGTCCACCCAATTTGCCACAAAAGATGTATTTTTGCTTTTATAAGACACAAAACACCTGAAATCTGTACGGACTATGCTAAAGTCCAGATCACCAGTTGACCCAGCTAATTTGTCGGCCTGCTCATTGCCATGGATACCAGAGTGGCTTGGTTCCCATATTAATTTCATTGATTTGTTGCCACCATTTAGCTTACGGATATTACCCAGTAGTTCATTTTTGGTAGTTTCTAATGATTTAGTGAACTTTATGAAATAATAACTATTCTATTGTGGGTCGTCGATAGTGCAAAATCTAAAGCTTTATCAATTGCAAATAGTTAAGCAAGAAAGATCGATGTATGATACGGCAGTCTGAACTTCAATTCACATTCCATCGCCCAAATACCCGCTCCAACACACTCATCTGTCTTGGAAATGTCACTATATATATGAAAAGGTAGATGTCTGATAAGGATCTCTCTGAACCTCTGGCATACCTCCACCTCTGGCACCATGGCCTTAGCTGATGGAAGCCAGGCTTCCATGATGGAAAAATTGGGGGTTTCCCATAACGCTATATTTGACTGAACCAGGATATCGAAGATAGAGAGATCTATACCGACATTCTCGACAAGGTCGTGGAGTCGCGTCGCAAAGGTCTAATGCCTCTATGGACATTAGGATGGCTCAGGTCTAATGGCACCTTTGCGGTATAGGTCAGTGCTAGTTGACCACGTCCGAGTCGGAGGGGAGATACTCCTGACTCCACCTCAAGACGCTCGATCCAATTACACATCAGGGCTCCAAGACACACACGCAAACAGGCATTCTGCACAACTTCCAAACCTTTCAAAATGGAGTTTGACCCATAATCTACTTTAGACCTAATAAGGGCTTTATATATTAGCAAAGACTTTCTATCAGCTCCCCATTTATTACTAGAAATGCATTTTAATAAATTTAGTGTTTTTTACATTTATTTTTTAACTGACCAATATGGCTTTCCAAGTGAGTCAACGATCAAAGAGTAGCCAAGAAATCTAGCAGAATTTTGAATAGGAATTGGGTGATTGTCCAGAGATAGCCTGATGTTCGGCTTCCTCCTATACTCTTTCTTGTGGAAAACTTAAAACCCCACTGGGAGAGGCCCCAGTTATGAATCATATCCAGTGCCAGTTGGATGCGATTTACTGAGAATTCTGCATTACAACTAGAATGCCATAAGGCACAATCATCTGCATACAGTGAGCATTTAAGATTCTGAGCAGGAGCTGGTAAGGTGTCATTTATCATACATAGAAATAATTTGGCACCAAGACAAAAAATGACATTGTCGGAAAAAAAGTTTGACAGAGATAGTTCTGTCAGAAATGAAATTTTCAATGAAACAAGACAAGTTTCCACATATTCCAAAAGCATAAAGTTTTCTGGGTAGGCCATATCGCCATGTCATGTGTAAGCTTTTTCTATATCTAAGAATACTGAAATAAAAAATTCGTTTTTGGCAGTTGCCTCTTGAATATGACTGTCCAGTTTTACTAGTTGATCGAGAGTTTGGTGTCTCTTTGGGAAGCCGCACTGCTCGTCAACTAGCAAATTAATGGAATTTAAAAAATGCAATAGCCTACTGTTAACAATTTGTTCCACGACCTTGCATAAGCAACTTGTCAACGCAATTGGTCGGTAGGAGATGGCAGTTCTAGGATTTCCCCCTCCTTTCAATATGGGAATGATGTGGGCAAAGTGCCATGAATTTGGAAAAGTGTTGTTCTTCCATTGTACACTTCTAGCAACTTAATCATGGCATCATGATTAAGATACTTTATTATCTCATTATGAGATAATAAAATTCTCATATTGAATCTCATCGGGGCCTTGAGATGTTCCTCTACAGGCTTTTAGGGCTCGGACAAGCTCATCCATTGTTAGATCTTTAATGTAATCAAAGTCATCTCCTGTGGCAAAGTGAATTGGTTGCAGCTCTGCTGCTTCCTTGGTGGTCAAGGGAAGGTAATTTTCTGACTGCTTTTATGAAGAAAGTTTGGTTAGTCATTAGAATTTTTAGGTGTTTTAAAATTTGGGGGCCCTCCTGAAAAGAGGTTTTTTTAATTTTTTATAGACGTTATTTTTTACCTTTTTGACATTGGGCCAAACCTGTGATATTGGGGGGAACTGGTGTCCACCATGGAAAAATAATGGGGATTTCGAAGTTTTAGGAATGGGTTTTATTGCGCATTCCCAAAGCGAATTTTTAATACGTTTACATTCAACAAAGGTACTCCCCCAAGTTTGAGCTTGCGCTCCTTTGGAAGGCGACCCATCTGCTCTTTTTTTGTTTAAAAATTTAGGGGCTGAAGGGTTCTTTGGGGGTTGCATGGGAAAATTTAATAAAAAAAGGAAAGGGGATCATTCCCCAAAAGACTTTAATATTTTTGCCCAGGGATTTTGGGTGCTGATTTTTTTAAGAAAAAACCCCGTGTAAATTAATAAAACCAAAACTACTTGGGATTTTTTCGTCCACCCCCCTTCGGAAATCCATCATTTAGAAAGGAAATATTTAATCATTAATCAATTAATACTTTTTTCACCTCTACCATCCCCCGCAGGGAACCCAAAAACGGATGATTAGCAAAAATTTCCTAGAAATTTAATTTTTTTTGTGGCAGGGTATCCCGAAGGGGCATAAAACTCATCACTTTACTTTGCATGCTCAAACTCCAAAATAAACAATTGCTACTTTATTTAAAAGGGGGGTTTGGTGGATGTACATGGCGATTTTCCTCCACCCCCACCCCCTCGGTCCCGCCCATGGTAGTTCCTTTGGAAACGAAATTGCGAGCGAGGGGTGTTTAAATGTGTTTCTTGGAGGAAATTGGAAAGGGGGGTATAGGACCCAGGTAATAAATTTTAAATTTTTTTACCTTAGTTCTAGACTTTTGAAAATTCCCCTTATAAAAGGGTTTTGCTAAG
>NC_051387.1:21287617-21303962 GCF_015228065.2 Penaeus monodon
GTTTTTTACTTTTTTGGGGGTATATTTGGTACTCTTAGGGTGTTTTTGGCCTATTTGGTACTCTTTGGTACATTTGGTACGTTTTGCACCTTTTTGGTTTTTTTGGGGCCTTTTTATACTTTTTTGGTACGTTTTTTTTTTTTTTTTTTTCTTTTCTTTTTTTTTTTTTTTGTACTATTCACGTAAATAAAAGTGCATTGAGTAATGATGTCTGGTGTTAATAAATATGATTATGCAAGAATTATTATTATTATTGCAATTGGGTTACTATTAACATTGTAATTATTATCATCATCATTATTTTTTAAATTATCATTATTATTATTATTATTGTTATTATTATTTATTATTATTATTATTACATTATTGTTATTATTTTTATTATTATTATCATATTGTTGTTGTTGTTGTTACTATTATCATTTTTCATTATCATTATTGCTATAATAATAATTATTGATATTATTATAACAACAATAATAATAATAATAACAATAATGATAATAACGACACTAATAATAATGACAATAGCAATAACGTCATGAGTGCATTGAGCCTGGCTAGGACAGGACAGTACTACTCTCAGAAAAAGAGAGAGGGGGGAGGGAGGAGATGGGAAGGGAGAGAAGAGAGAATAAAGAGCGAGGGAACAAGGACATCATTTATTATTTATTTATTTATTTATTTTCTTTTTATTATTATTATATATATATATATATAATATATATATTATATATATATATATATATATATATATATATATATATATATATATATATATTTTGGGGGGGGGGGGATCTGATCGTAGCTTAAAAATGATCCTAGAATAGAGAGAGAGAGTAGGGGGGAGAGGGAGAGGGAGGTAGGGAGGTGGAGAGAGAAAAAGAGAATTCATCCAGAGACTGGTTGTGCTTAGTTTCCTCGCCAACCTCCCCCCAAGAAAAAGCTGAAATGACATCCTATCCCTGAGAGGGGGGGGGGGCGCACGTGAGAGAGAGAAAGAGAGAGATGGAGATGGAGATGGAAATGGAAATGGAGATGGAAATGGAGATGGACAGAGAGTCCCTGGACAAGTCCTAAGGGTTATGTGTACTGTTATATTATTGTTGTACTGTGTGGAATGAGGCACTCGCCAGTTTTTCCATAACTCCCTATGCCTGACAGTCAGCATTAATGGGGATCAACCCAACAGGCACATATGGCAAGAATACGTACCGTGCCCACTGTAATACAAGTTTATTTATTGTATTTACTCATAGATGGCTCTACAAGTGCTTAATTACCAAGGAGTCAGTTATTAGTCCTACGTATCTCACCTATTTACCCGTTTCCTCGACTTTTGGAAAGGCCTTTTGCATTATTTCATTCACTCGGGTATGAAATTTTGATGAGCGAACCCCTTTGGGTTTTATAACACAGCAGCAAAAAAATACAAAGTCTTGTGCCAAAGAGCTACCCAGGAGCCCGGGCCTCTCGTCTCGCTTGTTGCTTCTCAGTTCTAAAGTAATTTGAAATAAGTAAAACCTGTAATTGCAGATCCTTTCGCACTTTATAGTCCTTTGCCAGCACCTTCAGTGCTCTTGTTTTGCAGGTGACACGAGGCTACAGTAGGCGTAGTCAGCACCCACCTCAGACCCGCAGCTCTCTTCTATACCAGGGTAGCCCTTTGGGCTTTGACCCCTGGATAAGGAGGCCCAGTAGCCTGGGGCGTCCTTTGGGCGCACTTTTTCTTTTTCTGTATTCTTCATCTTAATGTGACTTTCCTGAGCCTACCGGAGTTTCTTGTGAACTCCCGTATTCGCTTGGGGGGGGGGGGGGGCATTTGAATTACCATCCTTCGCGTAGGAAAGTTCGGCGGTAAGGAAGTGTCCTCCACATAACTCGATCTCTTTGTGGTACTGGAGAACGCAACCAGGCTTCCACTGGGGGAGTAGAGGACGGAAAACTGCCTTACTCTCTTAGCTATTGTTGTTAGGTTGATACCAAAAGTTGAACTTTTTGATCCCTTCAGGACTACACTTTTGAGCCAAGGGGTCGAACCTGGTCTGATACCCATGATGAATGACACCCCGGCTACCCCTTCTCCTCCTCAAGGAGGAGGGGCGACTCATGACCACAGTTTGTGACGAATTCTACTATGAACAACGGAAATCCTCACTGAGAATGCAAAATGCGTGAAAGAAAATCAATCGCTTTTGAACATGAACTCCTTTATCATCAAAAAGGTCCTTGATGATCAAATGGATGGCGACTTTGATTTTGTCAAAGAATTGCGAGATAGAAAACCTCCTTGTTAAAGTACCATACAACTCCCAGATCAAGGATTTACTTAAGCTGACACAAATTCGTGATCTTCGAGTTTAAGTAACTATTCCTATTGGCCCAAATACCTGTAAGGGAGTAATCTTTCAGAGGGATTTGAGGACGATGGAATAAAATGAAATTCTAGAGAGCATGAAGATGTTTCGAGAGATCTTTATTATATATATATATATATACATATATATATATATATATATTATATATATAAATATATTTTATATATATTCATTTTATATACATATTATTATATATATATATATTATTATATATATATAATATATATATAATATAAATATATAAAATATATATATATTATATATATACATATTTTATTTTTCCCCTTTTTATAAATATTATATATATTTTTTATATTATATATATATATATATACATTATATTATATATTATTATATAATATATACATATATATTACTTATATATATTTTTAAATATATATTCCCCTTATATATTATATCATATATTATTTTTATAATTCTATTATATATCATATATTCTTTATATATATATATTTTTATATAATATAATTATATATATATATATATATTATATATAAAATTTTATAATATATTATATATATATACACCGACGACTCCAGATGAGTGTGTGGGTGCGGATGTATGGTCGACTGAATTTTGAACTAAAGTTCAGACTGCCGAATCATACATCGATACATCTTGCTGAACTTTTTGCCATTGATAAAGCCATTGATTTTGCACTATCGACGACCCATGATAGAATAGTTATTTTTTCAGTTTCATTAAGTTCACTTAAAGCTAATAAATCCTTAGAAAACACTAAAAATGAACTACTGGGTAATATCATTTGTAATTTTACATGGTGCCAACAAATAAATCAAGTTAATATGGGTACCGGGGCCACTCTAGTATCCTTGGCAATGAACAGGCTGACAAATTAGTTGGACCAACTGGCAATCTGGACACTACCATAATTCGTACAGATCTCAGGTATTTTGTTTCTCTTATAAAAGCAAAAATACATCTCCTGTGGCAAAGTCAGTGGACCAACCTACAAATAAAAAATAAAATCAATCCTGCATAGAGCTGTGGGGGACAGCCCACAGAAAAGAAAAAAGGGGAGGAGGTGGTGATGGCCGCTACAAGACTGACAAAACCTTACTCCCTATATAGAAAAAATATTTCCTTCACAATGCCCCCTTTGCAACACCAACCTTACCCTCAACCATATCCTCATAATATACAATCAATACAGAAACCATCTTCTTCTTCTTTTAACGGTAGGTTCATGTCTGAGCCGCCGTGGTCACAGCATGATACTTAATTGTAGTTTTCATGTTGTGAGCTCTGGAGTGAGTACGTGGTGGGGCCCCCAAATTTCCCTTTTCCCACGGAGAGTGCCGCAGTACAGGAGCCAAAATAGGTTACTGGCCGGGCTCACTCTAAAATTTTATCCAGGAATTTAGGATCTGTTCCCTGAATTAATTTTGAAAGTCTTTCTTTTTAGTAAAATCCCTCCCCTTTTTCCAATGAGATACTTATTTGTATCACCACTTACATTGCTATGATGGTCAGACCAGTAATAAATATGCTACAGAAACCATAGACATCACCTAAAAAATATCTCCAACAAAAAAATAAAGACTTGACATTATCAAATATAATATCAGATGATGAAAGAATCATCAGTAAAGTAATCATTTTTCTGAGAGAGACAAAACTTTATGACCTTATATAGATTGATAGAATAAATAGGATCCATTGGCTTTATAACCTTGGCCACATGCCACTGGTTGATAGCCAAGAAATCCAACAAATAAGAGAGATATTATTTCATTGTCTTAAACGTTATTGGGATTTTAATAACAATTTAATAATAATATCAATAACAATAATAACAGTATCTTTGTTTGTTGTTTGTTTGTTGGATTTCTTAGCTATCGACCAGCGGCATTATGGCCGTATTAAAACAGCCAGCCAAGATCATTAGGCCAATGGATCCTATTTATTATTTCAATCTATATAAGGTCATAAAGTTTTGTCTCCCATAAAAAAGTATTACTTTACTGATGATTCTTTCATCATCTGATAGTATATTTTATAATGTAAAGTTTTTAAGGTGTTCTCTATTGTTTGTATATTGGGTGCATACTATTAAGAGGTGGCGGATGGTAAGGTTGGTGTTGCATTGGAGCATCATGGAGGGAAATTCTTTTCTATGTAGGGAGTGAGGTGTGTCAGTCTTGTAGCATTGACCCAAAGGCGGGCCAACACCACATCCTCTCTTCTTTCTTTCCTGTGGTCTGTGTCCCACGGTTCTATATTTTCTCTGACTTTATTTGTCAGTTGCAGGTTGGTCCACCCAATTTGCCACAAAGATGTATTTTTGCTTTATAAGCACAAAACCTGAAATCTGTACAGACTATGCTAAAGTCCAGATCACCAGTTGACCCAGCAAATTTGTCGGCCTGCTCATTGCCATGGATACCAGAGGGGTTTGGGTTTCCCCAAATTTTTAATTTCATTGATTTGTTGCCACCATTTAGCTTACGGATGATATTACCCAGTAGTTCTTTTTTGGTATTTTTCTAATGATTTAGTGAACTTTATGAAATATAACTATTCTATTGTGGGTCGTCGATAGTGCAAAATCTAAAGCTTTATCAATTGCAAATAGTTAAGCAAGAAAGATCGATGTATGATACGGCGTCTGAACTTCAATTCACTTCCATCGCCCAAATACCCGCTCCAACACACTCATCTGTCTTGGAAATGTCACTATATATATGAAAAGGTAGATGTCTGATAAGGATCTCTCTGAACCTCTGGCATACCTCCACCTCTGGCACCATGGCCTTAGCTGATGGAAGCCAGGCTTCCATGATGGAAAAATTGGGGTTTTCCCCATAACGCTATATTGACTGAACCAGGATATCGAAGATAGAGAAGATCTATACCGACATTCTCGACAAGGTCGTGGAGTCGCGTCGCAAAGGTCTAATGCCTCTATGGACATTAGGATGGCTCAGGTCTAATGGCACCTTTGCGGTATAGGTCAGTGCTAGTTGACCACGTCCGAGTCGGAGGGGAGATACTCCTGACTCCACCTCAAGACGCTCGATCCAATTACACATCAGGGCTCCAAGACACACACGCAAACAGGCATTCTGCACAACTTCCAAACCTTTCAAAATGGAGTTTGACCCTTAATCTACTTTAGACCTAATAAGGGCTTTATATATCATTAGCAAAGACTTTCTATCAGCTCCCCATTTATTACTAGAAATGCATTTTAATAAATTTAGTGTTTTTTACATTTATTTTTTAACTGACCAATATGGCTTTCCAAGTGAGTCAACGATCAAAGAGTAGCCAAGAAATCTAGCAGAATTTTGAATAGGGCCATTGGGTGATTCTCCAAGATAGCCTGATGTTGGGCTTCCCCCTATCTCTTTTTGGGGAAAAACTTAAAACCCCACTGGGAGAGGCCCCAGTTATGAATCATATCCAGTGCCATTTGGATGCGATTTACTGAGAATTCTGCATTACAACTAGAATGCCATAAGGCACAATCATCTGCATACAGTGAGCATTTAAGATTCTGAGCAGGAGCTGGTAAGGTGTCATTATAATACATAGAAATAATTTGGCACCAAGACAAAAAGTGACATTGTCGGAAAAAAAGTTTGACAGAGATAGTTCTGCCCAGAAATGAAATTTTCAATGAAACAAGACAAGTTTCCACATATTCCAAAAGAAATAAAGTTTTCGGGGTAGGCCATATCGCCATGTCATGTGTAAGCTTTTTCTATATCTAAGAATACTGAAATAAAAAATTCGTTTTTGGCAGTTGCCTCTTGAATATGACTGTCCAGTTTTACTAGTTGATCGAGAGTTTGGTGTCTCTTTGGGAAGCCGCACTGCTCGTCAACTAGCAAATTAATGGAATTTAAAAAATGCAATAGCCTACTGTTAACAATTTGTTCCACGACCTTGCATTAGCAACTTGACAACGCAATTGGGCGCTAGGAGATGGCGGGTCTCGGATTTCCCCCTCCTTTCATTGTGGGAAGGATGTGGGCAAAGTGCCATGAATTTGGAAAAGTGTTGTTCTTCCATTGTACACTTCTAGCAACTTAATCATGGCATCATTAAGATACTTTATTATCTCATTATGAGATAATAAAATTCTCATATTGAATCTCATCGGGGCCTTGAGATGTTCCTCTACAGGCTTTTAGGGCTCGGACAAGCTCATCCATTGTTAGATCTTTAATGTAATCAAAGTCATCTCCTGTGGCAAAGTGAATTGGTTGCAGCTCTGCTGCTTCCTTGGTGGTCAGGAATGGTAATTTTCTGAGCTGCTTGTATGAGAGAACTGTCTGGTGAGTGCATTAGCAATGCCTCTAGGTGAATTGAAATTGGTTCCCTCATGAATGATGTTTTTAATTTTGATAGACGTTATTTTCTTGGACCAAACCTGTGATATTGGGGCAATCTGGTGTCCACCATGGAACTCTAATGCTATCTGTCGAAGTTGTAGGAATGGATATCATTGCTGCATCTAAAGTCGAATTTTGAATACTGTTTACATTATCATCAATGGTATCTCCTACAAGTTTGAGCTTGACGCTCCTTGTGAAGGCGACCCAGTCTGCTCTTTTTATGTTAAATTTAGGTGCTGAAGGCATTCTTGGTGTGTTGCATGAATATTCAATAAAAATAGGAAGGTGATCACTTCCCAATAAGACGTCAATAGTGTGCCACAGGCACTTGGATGCTGATGATGAAGAAACCAGTGATAAGTTAATAAAGCTCAAACTACTGGTATTATCGTCCACCCGCTTCGGACTACCATCATTCAGAAGGACCAGATCAGAGTCATTAATCAACTTAAGTACTTGTTCACCTCTACCATCCACCCGCAGGGAACCCCATAACGTATGATGAGCATTAAAATCACCTAGAATTAATTTATTTTGTGGCAGACTATCCTGAAGAGCAAAAAGCTCATCACTTTACTTTGCATGCGACAAACTCCAAAGTAGAATCAATTGCTACTTCAGTGAAAGGGAGACTTTGGTGGATGTACATGGCGACTCTGCCTCCACCCCTACCCTCTCGGTCCCGCCGATGGTAGTTCCTCAGCGAAACGACCTTGTCAGAGACGAGGTGTGTTAAGTGTGTTTCTTGGAGAACTATAATAATGGGAGTATAGGACGAGGCTAATAATTTAAGGTAATTTTACTTTAGTTCTAAGACTTCGACAGTTCCACTGTATAAAGGTTTATGCTAAGATTACGTTTTATGGGGTTTGGAAGTGCCTTGTCCGCCAGTTTTCATTTTCTTTTTATGAGAGGGAGGTGCCTCCTCTCCCTCGTTTCCGGGGACCTCCCTCGGGATGGTTTGGAGACAGAAGCCTTTCCACTTTCCTCTTAGCTTCAGTATAACGAACTTCATGTTTTCTTATGCATGCTAATGTTTCAGTCTCCTTCTTCAGGCTGCTGTACTCAGCAGGGCCCAACTGATGGGGACCTCCACAGTTAGCACATTTAGAAACTTGACTAGTACAGGTGATAGTGTAATAGGCTGCAGCACATTTACGGCAAATAAATTTATTAAACTTTGTCATTGCTTCTCAATGAGGTGTCCGAAATTTTGGCATCTATTACAATGCACTGGCTTTTGAATGTAAGGTCTTACTTGGACACGTTCATATCCGATACTGACATATTCGGGGATTTTAATTAAAGTGAAAGTCAAAAAACACAGTCCAGTTTTCGTTTGCACATTCCCATCCTTCTTGGTCATACAATGAACGTTCACTACGTCTTGGTCATTCATGCTCTCGAGAATTTCACTTTCTTCCATCGTCCTCAAATCTCTCTGAAAGATTACTCCCTTACAGGTATTTGGGCCAATAGAGATAGTTACTTTAACTTTGAGATCATGAATTTGTGTCAGCTTAAATATATCCTTAATCTGGGAGTTGTATTGTACTTTAATAAGGAGGCTTCCATCTCGCAATTTTTTGACAAAATCAAAATCACCGTCCACTTGACCATCAAGGACCCTTTTGATGATAAAGGGGTTGATGTTCAAAAGCGATTAAGTGATTGATTTTCATTCATGCATTTAACATTTGCGAACCTTGCATTCTCGGTAGGGATTTTGAAAAGAGTTCTTCTAGGTTTGTCATCAGTAGGGGTTCCATTGTTCAGGGTCGAATTGGTCGTAGAGTGGTGATGGGTCGCCCCTCCTCCTTGAGGAGGAGAAGGGGAAGGGGTACCCATCCTGGGTATCGGATCAGGTCCAACCCCTTGGCCCGAAGCTGTATTCCTGAAGGGATCAAAAACTCTTAACTTTTGGTATCAACTTAACAGCAATAGGTAAGAAAGTAAGGCAGTTTTCCGTCCTCTACTCCCCCAGTGGAAGCCTGGTTGTGTTCTCCAGTACCAAAGGGGGGTCAAGTTACATGGAGGACACCTCCTTACCGCCGAACCTGCCTAAGTGAAGGACGGTAATTTGATGCCCATTCCCCAGGCGAATACGGGAGCCCACAAGGGTACTCTGGTAGGATCAGGGAGGTCACATGAAGAAAGGAAAAGAATTCAGAATAAAAGAAAAGAATTCAGAATAAAAGAAAAAGTGTCCCAAAGGACGCCTCAGACTACTGTGCCTCCCTACCCAGGACCCCCCTAACGGAAGCTGCCTTGCCGCAGGTGGGGGGCCTGAAGTCCCAATGATCTGGTGAGCCGGACCAGAGGGCTACCCATACTGGAGGGGTCACCAGTGAGGGATGAGACAAAATGGTTTCCTGGTGCACCAAGGCCTATGAGAGGGGAGGTTCATTCCATCTTGGCCAGGGAGAGCTCTCCCACGTGTGTTTGCCGTGTGTGGCATCCCATAGTAACCAGGAAACAGGAGTCCTGGAGGTTGAGTGATGCTGCATGCTTCGCCCTGCAGCTAGCGACACACCTCTTTGGTCCTTTGTTCTGGTTAGACAGGTTTCTTGATCACGGCCCGGTCAAGTCAATCGACTGGTCAAATATGGCTAGGGTCAAGCAGGCACTGTTTAGTCAGTAGCGCATAGGTCCCGACTGCCATCAGTACTGTAATAGTGGCTGTGTATATTTCCTCGTTACTCCTGTGGCTGATGGGAGATTTTGAGCCCAAACTATCGCTTCCCTTCGTTGGCCTCCATGGTGGGTGGGGGATGAGGAAATGAAGAACTCTAATTTGTATGAGTACTACAAATTTACAAAGATCTAGCACTCTCCCTGACGACCTACGCAATCCCTTGGCCATTACCTCTGGAACATTACATGTTGTCACTCTTGAACCTTTCAAGCTTCCAAAGGGCAAGAATGGGAATCATAATTGTTCCTGGGCTCCCAAACCAGGCAAGAAGGGGAAAAGTCCTCCTCAATCCATTAAGGAAATCTTACCTGGTGAATAAGAAAGTATTTCATATAGTAAGTACTAAGTAGTGAAGACCATTGATGGTGTATCAATCATGGATCTTGAAAATTTTTTAAAGTACATCGTAAAATGGGGGTTTTTTAAATTGTTTCAACAAAATTCCTTTGAATTTTTCCCCCCAAGCGGGGGAAAGTTACCCCTAAAGGTTAAGGTTTTTTCCCCCACCCAACGGTTTTAAAAAAAGGGCGGGTGCGATTTCCAAACCTCCTCTTTTTTCTTTTTTTTTCCTCCACAAAAACCCTAATTCCTTAAAAACCCCACGGGGGAAAAACCCCTTTTGGGGGGGGGATGAGGTGTTCTGAGGGGGAAATTTTGGGGGAAAAAAAATTTTAAATTTATAGTGGCAGTAAAACTTTTTTTAAAAAGAAAATTGGGGGTTTGGAAAAACACCCGACACCAGCTCTCCTTCTAATTTTATCACGTTATCCTTCCAGAATCGTTAAGCGGCTTTGGAAACACCTAAAGGTAAGCCATTGCCCCCAACCCCTATGCTTCCACTGCCGGGGGAGGGGGCCGGGACCCAATTTTGCCATAAAAAAGGGAAAAATGGACAACCAAGATAGGGGGAAAAAGTGGGGTTTACAAAAAAGTCATCAAGGAGATGAAAAACCCTGCCCAGGCCCAAAAGGGAAGCAAAGAAGCTCTGAAGTTTTTTCCCCCAAAGCAAGGAAAGGGGGTAAAGATTAAAAAAGAAAGTTTTGGGTTATAAGGGGGCAAGGAGAAATTTTGTTTTCCAGAGGCAAAGCGACGTCCTTTTGTGTTTTTGGCACAGCCAGGAAAACCTTTTTGTTTCCGGGTTTTCTAGCCCATCCCCCTTTCCCCAAAAACCCCCTTGGGCCCTCTGGTGTTTCCCAAACCCCACCCACTCGCCATTTCCCTTTAAACCCTAAAGCCCAAAAATTGCTAAAATTTCCCTTCTGGTGAATTCCCCCAGGAAGGGGAGAAAGGTAAAAGGGTCTATTGGGGAGATTCCTCCCCAAAATAAGGTTTTGTAGCCATCAGAAAGGCTCCACTACCACCACATCCACAGGGGCCCCCCCTGCTAGGCAGAAGCCCCAAAAGAAAGGCCAGGTACCCCCTTTGCCCAGGAAAGGGAATCCTAAACCCTTTTTCAAAAAAATCTTTTCCCAAAGTGGGGTCTTGGGACCCACGGGGCAGGCCCCCCCCCCCCCTCCAGAGGCCTAAAAGGGTGACAGTTTCCACCCCGATTTTCCTAAGATCCGGGAAAGGGGGAAAGCCAAAAAGGTGTGAGGAAAAATTTGCCCAAACAGGGGGCTGCCAAACCCTTGTGAAGAAGTATTTTGGGGGAAAATGGATACCCTAATCCAATGGAACTGTCAGGGCCTTAAAATGCAAAATGGGGGGAACTGCAAATTGATAGTTTTCAGAAACCCGTTTGTGGTGCCTACAAGAGTTTATGACCGGGGGAAAATCAACCCGTTTTCCCCTAAAAGGGTTTCCAAAATTCAACCCCCTTTTTTTTTAGGGGCCCTTTTGATAATGGACCTCATGGAGGAGTACAGTACTGGTTTTCCCGGTTTTCCCTTTTCCCAGGCCTTTCCCCCCTTTCAACAACACTGCGGGGAAGGCTTGAGAATAGGCCCTTGACATGCCTTACACTTTGCTTCATTACCTTCCCCCCCCCCCCCACAAAAATCTCAACATAGAGATTTGGAAGTTATTTGAATTTGCCACACCCAAATTTTACTCTTGGGAGATTTAAATGGTCCCCCATCACCTCTGGGGGGGCCCTTGGAGTCCTTGTTTTTAAGAGTAAATTCATTTTTTACTGAACGTAACACCCCCAAAACTTTTCCAAAATTTAAAAACTGGGACATTCCCCAACATAGAGCTGTCTTTGGGTTCAACGATTCAAAAGTTTAATTTCACTTGGCGGTCATGGAAGATTTAAACATGGAAGAGCCCACTTTCCAATATTTTTGGCGGGAGGTAAATTTTATTCCACCCAAATTTGGATTTGCAGAGAGGGGCGACTTGAACATCCCGGGCCTAGAATCTTTTTAGATCAAAGGCAGTATTTAAAGGGATTTTTTGTAAATTTATTTCCGTGTTTTTCAAGATGCTGTTAATCACTTCACACAAGAATTCCCCTTGCAGCAGAAGCATCCATTCCAAAAAGAAAGGCGGCCCATTACCGTCAACCTTTCCCGGTCCCATGGGGGTCGGGATGAATGCCCAACAAGACTGTCAGAGAAAGGGAAAAGCTGAAATTAAGGCGGTTAAAAAGGCCCACCCCAGCAATGAAACCCTTGATCCATTACAAAAGACCTGACCCAAAGGGCCCAGGCGAGTGTAAAGGGGCCAACGGAATCATATGGAGACGGGTATGTCCCCTGATTAACCGGGACCCCCTTGGCAGGGTAGGGGAAAAGTGCTTTAAGATAAACACATCACTGTCATAAACCTGCTTTGAAAAAGATGGCAAAAAATCATCACAAAAAAAAAAGAGGCTAATGAGCAAACAAAATCCTGCAGAGATCTCCTCGGGAGCTTTTACACTGCCCGATTCTCCACTTTTTGGGGCTAAACAGAAACGACCCCCAAATGTCGTTTTTCAGTGGGGACTGCGGGCGGGAACTTCCATAGGAACTCTGCTTTGGGCAGCCTTCTGTAAGACTCCCCCAAGGAAGGGACATACCCCATACCAAATGATATCTCCAGAGAGACCAAGAGCAAACCGGGAATTTTCTTTTGGACCATCCAAAAGGATCTATAGGGAAAGGGGAAAAATTCCTCCACATGGAAAAAAGGCATAAATTTTTTTCCCGTTCCTAAACCTTGCAAGGGGTGCTTCCCTCCAAAGGGAAAATTTCAGGGCCAATTTCTCTTACCAAACTGCATCTGCAAGGGTGATGGAGAAAATTGGGTTTAAAATGGGTGCCCAGAAAGAAAAAAGTGCTAACCCCTATTAATATGAGTTTTGAAGATGGGGATCAAACCCCCAAAATGCACTTGTAAGGGGTGGAAACGCTATACAGAATTTTCCCTTTACACACAACCTCACATTTTTAGCAGTCTTTTTAAAAGGGTTTTGATACCACTTGGAAAAAAAAAAGGGGGGGAAAACTCTTGAAGCTGTATGCATTGGTTTAAAAAGGGGCTTACCCCCTTTAACAAAAGCTTCCTTTCTAAAGGGAGTTTTGAGTTCGGGTGGGAAACGGGTTTTTCAACCTGGAAAATCAGCTGGAAAAGGGGGCCCAAAAGGGAGTGTCTTCTTTTGACCCCGTTTGCCATTGCTATAAAAACATTGCAAAGGGTTTTTTCCCCAAGTGGGTTTTTCTCATGTAAACTGTATGTGTACTGCGAAAGGTTTGGGAAACTTTCAGGATGTACAAGGGGCAAAATGCAGGCTGCAATAAAACAGGTTTTCCCGTGGGCAAATATCAGGGTTCAAATTTCCCCAAATAAGGACCATGGCTATACATTTTTACAAAAGAGGGGAAAATTTAAACCCTTCCCCCCATTTAGGGAAGGGAAACCCACCGCATTTGTCCCCAAAAGGTGAAGTACTTGGGGCTAATTTTTTGACCCCAAGGGTGCCTCACATCAAACCCGTTTTAAAAATGAAGGGTACAAAAGCACTTTTGGGGTTTTTTCGGGGTTTTTTAAAATCTTCTTGGGGGGCAGACCCCACAACAAATTTTATGGCTTTACCGAGCACTTATTTTGTAGTAAGCTTTTTTATGGATGTGAGGCTTATTCTCGCAAATCCACGTTCTCCGATTTGGGACCCCAATTTTATAAAAGAAACTCTCAGAACTGTACTAGGGCTTTCAGGTCTTCACCTGTTTGGGGTCCCTGTATTTGAGAGGGGGGGAAACCCCCTCTTTCATTTCATCGGGACTAAATGAAAATTGATTTTTCTACACGAGAATAAAAGGATTCCCGGGGGCTCCTAAAATCCAGAAATTTGGTTTTTAACCCCCTTTAAGGGTAGTCGATCCTTAAAAAATTTTAAATTTTCACTAAAAGGGTTTTGGCTGTTGGAATTCCCCCCTTGGACCAAACAAGTCGATGGGTTTTTGGGCCGGGAAATTTGGGGAAAGGGGGGAATTGAAGCGGAAATCAGAGAGAGTTTTTTTCAGCATATTTTTTAAAATACCCAAAGGGGAATGCAAAATAACAATGGTTCGAAATTTGAAAATGGGGTTTTGGGGGTTTCAGCGTGAGCAGAAAGGAAAAACGGGATCTGGCAGTCTTTCTTAAACAGCCTCGATCTTCCCCCGCAGAATTAAAATGCCCCCCTTGCAGCAGTTAAGAGCTAAAAGATCTTACGAAAAACCAAATTTTGTTTTGAAAATATTGTGACTCTCGTAGTGCCCCCGCAAGCAATCAAAAGGGTTTAACTCATCACATCCAGTAGTGAGGGAGGTTCCAAAATTTGGTTGAAATGGGTCAACCCCGTAAAAAGATAACTCTGTGTTTGGGGGCCAAAAATGGTTTGGGATAAATGGGGAAAGAGCGAGGGATCAAAGGCCAAGCAGCTGCCAATCAGCCTTGTGAAGCTGTTTTCCTCTCCCACAAAACCGACCCGAAAAACCCCGCATCAGGAGGGGTCTTGTGATAAAAAGGGAAAGGGAAAAATGGAGGGATCCTCCCGAAAAAAACTGCAAGAGATTTGGGGATTGGGCCCTTTGGGGAGTTGGGTGGCTAGCATCCATCCCCAACCCAAAAAATGGAAGTTGCAAAATTTAAAACCAAGAATCGGGCACACAAGAAACTCATGGGCCGATGTGGCTAAAAGTCAAGCACTTTTTGAGGGTTTCAAGACCATTAACGTCGCCCATGTAGGGGAAATTGTGCAACATTTCAAAACCAAAAATATGTACTTGTCTCCCCCATATACCTTTAAAAAAAAAAAGCATTGGGGGGATTTTTGATTAAGGGTCTAATTTGTTTTCCCCAAGGGAACTAATATTTTCAATAAAATTTTTAAATTTTGCATTGTTTTCAGTAATTTTATACACTTAGAGCAATTTTTATGTTTTTATTTTTTAAAAATATTTTTTTTTATTTGTAAAATAATTTTTTGATAAATTTTTTAACGTTTTAAAAAATTTTAATAAATTTTTATTTAAAAAAGGTATTTTGCCGCTAAAGACCTTACTGTTGACGCGGCAGATAATTTTGATTAATCAATCATTCCATGCTTACCCAGGAGTCAATGCCTTTTAGGGCTACCCTGGTGCGAAGAGGTGCTGCGGGTCTGAGTACTACTACTGTAGTCCCCTGTCACCTGCAAAGACAATAGCACTTTAAGGTGCAAAAGATCAAAGATGAAACGAGATTGTAGAAACAGTTTTAACTTAAGTGGTTTTAGTTTACAAACTCAGAAGCAACAATGCCCAAGCGAGACGAGAAGGCCCAGGTTCCAGGATAAATCTTGTGGTACAAAGGACTCATGATTTGTTGCTGCGCAACAAGGTGTGAGTTCAGCAAAATCTCAAACACGAGTCAAGAACAGTTTTCGCTATCAATTGTATTGAAAAGAAAAAACACATTTTTCCCCCCAATTTAAGGAATGGGGTATCAGGATTGGTATTAGGGCCCAACTGATAGATCGTTGCTGGTGAGAATATGGAACCATCTGTATTTTTAAAAAAAACACAAAAAAGTTGGGAGTTTCACTCTACCAAAGACGGCAATTTAAACAAACGAGTGTTTTTGTTTTTCTTCTTCTTCTTCTTCTTCTTTCCGAGATAGAGACTCACCCCTGCTCATGCATTTTTATCGAACCCTATAGGTATGTATATGATGTTTACGTCAAAACAAATTTATCTTTCTACACTCATTCATTATTTATTTATCATTATTATTATTATTTTTAGGGGGGGGGGGGTGATTTTATAGACTTTTTTTTTTATAATGATCCTTCACGTTGGGAGTAATTGTCTTTGCAAGACACTTTCCCTCCTCCCGCGACCGTACTTCAGTAGGTAATGTCAAAATACAAGGTTCCATTTTCGCTCCAGTAGGGATAATTACAAAAGTATAAAAATTTGCCGACGCTGAGACCCCCCGGAGTTTTATATTCGCGGGGGGTAATTTTTTTCTGCATTTGTATAAGAATGTAAAACTGGGTAAAAACTTATTTTGCGGCCAAACCAACCCTTCCAAATCCTACTACCCTCATCGAACTCAGGGACGGCCCCTTCAAAATAAGTTTATAAAATTAATCAGTACTAAAACATAAATGTGATAACCCAAAGTGGTAGAGAAAAGGGACAGGGTCATGCACTTCAAAACAGTGATGGCAGCGATAACGCAGGGTTTCCTGTCAAGTATTTCCCCCAAGCCATTCAAATTTTAAACGTGCTTTTCAAAGGACATTATAAAACCTTTACTGGGAGGAACGTTTATAAGGACAGTCGTATAAAACTCTAGGTATTCAATTTTCTGTTTTTTTTTTTTATTTTTTTTTTAGGTTTTTTTTTTTTTTTTTAGTATTGCATCGCCATCGTCTTTTTTCCATATTTTGAAAACCTTTTACCATGACTTTTACCATACCCCATTACTGCAAGGTG
>NC_051387.1:21304062-21319062 GCF_015228065.2 Penaeus monodon
AGTTTCTGAAAACCTTCAATTTCACATTCCATCGCCAAAACCCGCCCAAAACACACTTCGTTGAAGCACTATATATATGAAAAGGTGATGTCTGATAAGGATCTCTCTGAACCTCTGGCATACCTCCACCTCTGGCACCATGGCCTTAGCTGATGGAAGCCAGGCTTCCATGATGGAAAAATGGGGGTTTCCCATAACGCATATATTGACTGAACCAGGATATCGAAGGTAGAGAGATCTATACCGGCTTCTCGACAAGGTCGTGGAGTCGCGTGGCAAAGGTCTAATGCCTCTATGGACATTAGGATGGCTCAGGTCTAATGGCACCTTTGCGGTATAGGTCAGTGCTAGTTGACCACGTCCGAGTCGGAGGAGAGATACTCCTGACTCCACCTCAAGACGCTCGATCCAAGTACACTTCAGGGCTCCAAGACACACACGCAAACAGGCATTCTGCACAACTTCCAAACCTTTCAAAATGGAGTTTGACCCATAATCTACTTAGACCTAATAAGGGCTTATATATTAGCAAAGACTTTCTATCAGCTCCCATTTATTACTAGAAATGCATTTTAATAAATTTAGTGTTCTTACATTTATTTTTTAACTGACCAATATGGCTTTTCCAAGTGAAGTTCAACGATCAAAGAGTAGCCAAGAAATCTAGCAGAATTTTGAATAGGAATTGGGTGATTGTCCGAGATAGCCTGATGTTCGGCTTCCTCCTATACTCTTTCTTGTGGAAAACTTAAAACCCACTGGGAGAGGCCCGTTATGAATCATATCCAGTGCCAGTTGGATGCGATTTGCTGAGAATTCTGCATTACAACTAGAATGCCATAAGGCACAATCATCTGCATACAGTGAGCATTAAGATTCTGAGCAGGAGCTGGTAAGATGTCATTTATCATACATAGAAATAATTTGGCACCAAGACAAAAAATGACATTGTCGGAAAAAAAGTTTGACAGAGATAGTTCTGTCAGAAATGAAATTTTCAATGAAACAAGACAAGTTTCCACATATTCCAAAAGCATAAAGTTTTCTGGTTAGGCCATATCGCCATGTCATGTGTAAGCTTTTTCTAATCTAAGAATACTGAAATAAAAAATTCTTTTTTGGCAGTTGCCTCTTGAATATGACTGTCCAGTTTACTAGCTGATCGAGAGTTTGGTGTCTCTTTGGGAAGCCGCACTGTCGTCAACTAGCAAATTAATGGAATTTAAAAAATGCAATAGCCTCTGTTAACAATTTGTTCCACGACCTTGCATAAGCAACTTGTCAAACGCAATGGTCGTAGGAGATGGCAGTTCTAGGATTTCCCCCTCCTTTCAATTTGGGAATAGTGTGGGCAAAGTGCCATGAATTTGAAAAAGTGTTGTTCTTCATTGTACACTTCTAGCAATTTAATCATGGCTATGTTTTAAGTACTTTATTTTTATTATGAGAAAAAAAAAAATTCCTATAAATTCACGGGGCCTTAAATGTTCCTCTACAGTTTTTAGGGCCAAAAGCTCCCCCATTTTTAGACTTTAAATGAAACAAAGTTTCCCCGGGCAAAGTGAATTGGTTGCAGCTCTGCCTTCCTTGGGGGTCGGAAGGAATTTTGAGCTGCTTGTTGGAGAACTGTCTGGTGATGCATTGCAAGCCTTAGGGAAATTTAAAATTGGTTCCTCATAAAGATGTTTTTTTTTGATAGACGTTTTTTTTCTTCTTTTAAAATTTGGACCAAACCCTTGAATTGGGGCTTTGGTTTCCCCCTGGAACTCTAATTTATCTGCGAATTTGTGGAAGGTATCTTTGCTCATTTAAAGTCGAATTTTGAATCTGTTACATTATCCAATGTATCCCTACAAGTTTGAGTTTGACGCCCCTTTAAAGGGCGCCCGTCGTTTTTTATTTTAAAATTTTAGGGTAAAGGGCCCTTTTTGGTGTTTTTTGCATGAATATTCAAAAAAAATGGGAAGGTGATATTTCCCCAAAAAGACGTAATAGTACCCACAGGCACTTGGTGTGATATAAAAGAAACCAGTGATAATTAAAAAGCCAAACTCGGGGTATATCGTCCACCCGTTCGGACTACCTCTTTCAAAAGGGACAGATCAGAGCCTTTAAAATCAACTTAATACTTGTTCCCCTTACCATCCACCCGCGGGAACCCCCAAAGTAGAGAGCATTAAAATCACCTAAATTAATTATTTTGTGGAGACTATCGAAGAGCAAAAGTCACACTTTTCATGCTACAAACCCCAAAGTGAATCAATTGCTCTTCAGTAAAAAGGGAGGTTTTGGGGGTGTACATGGCGACTCTGCTCCCCCCCTACCCTCTCGGTCCCGCGATGGTTTTCCTCAGCAAAACGCCTTTCAGAGCGAGGTGTTTTAAAGTGTTTTTTTGGGAAAACTATGTAATGGGAGTATAGGCGAGGCAAAAATTTTAAAGGTTTTTTATTTAGTTCTAAGATTCAAAATTCCCACTGTAAAAAATTTAAAGCAAAAAGATTACTTTTTTAGGGGGTTTTGGGGAAGTGCCTTGTCCGCATTTTCATTTTTTTTTATGGGGGGAGGTGCCCCCTCTCCCTTTTTCCGGGGGACCTCCTGGGGAGGGTTTTTGGAGAAGAAGCCTTTCCACTTTCCTCTTAGCTTTTAGTATAACGAACTTCATGTTTTTTTATCATCTAATGTTTCAGTCTCCTTCTTCGGCTGCTGTATCAGAGGGCCCGATGATGGGGGCCCCACAGTTTGCACTTTAGGGAAAATTGACTAGTACGGGATGTGAATAGGGCAGACATTTACGGCAAATAAATTTATTAAACTTGTATTGCTTCCAATGAGGGGTCCGAAATTTTTGGGCCCATTTCAAGATTTGGTTTTTTAATGTAAGGTTTTCTTTGGGCACGTTATACCCTATACAAAATTTGGGGGTTTAATTAAAGGAAAGTCAAAAAAAACAGTCCAGTTTTTGTTCGACATTCCCCTCTTTTGCTACAAGAACGCTCATACCTTGGTCATTCATGCCTCGAGAATTTCTTTTCCATCGTCCCAAAACTCTCGAAAGATTTTCTCCCCTTCAGGTATTTGGGCCAAAAAGAGATGTTTACTTTAATTTTAGATCATGAATTTTTGTCAGTTAAAAAATTCCTTTAAATTGGGAGTTGTATTGTACTTTTAAAAAGGAGGGTTCCATCTCGCAATTTTTTTACAAATCAAAACACCCGTCCACTTGACCTCAAGGACCTTTTGTGATAAAGGGGTTGTGTTCAAAAAACGATTAAATGATTGATTTTTATTCATGTTTTTTAAATTTGCGAACCCTTCATTCTCGGTAGGGATTTTGAAAAGATTTTTCTGGTTGTCATCAGTAGGGGTTCCTTGTTTTTGGGTCGAAAGGGTCGTAGAGTGGGGTGGGTCGCCCCCCTCCCGAGGAGGAGAAGGGAAGGGGGTACCCCCTGGGATCGATCAGGGCCAAAACCCCTTTCCCCAAGCTGTATTCCCCGAAGGGGTCAAAAAAATCTTAAATTTTGGTTCAACTTAACAGCAATAGGGAGAAAGTAAGGCAGTTTTCCCCTCTCTCCCCCCGTGGGAAACTGGTTGTGTTCTCCAGTAAAAGGGGGGGCAAATTAAGGAGGACACCCCTTTGCCGCCGCCTAAGTGAAGGCGGAATTTTTATGCCCTTCCCCCGGCGAAAACGGGGCCCCCAAGGGTATCCGGTAGGATCAGGGAGGTCACATGAAGAAAGGAAAAGAATTCTGAATAAAAGAAAAAAGTGTCCCCCAAGGAGCCTCAGACTACGTGCCCCCTCCCGGACCCCCCCCCTAAAAGGAAGCGCCCTTTCCGCGGGGGGGGCTGAATCCCAATGATCTGGTGAGCGGCCAGAGGGCTACCCATACTGGAGGGGTCACCAGTGAGGGATGAGACAAAATGGTTTCCTGGTGCACCAAGGCCTATGAGAGGGGAGGTTCATTCCATCTTGGCCAGGGAGAACTCTCCCACGTGTGTTTGCCGTGTGTGGCATCCCATAGTAACCAGGAAACAGGAGTCCTGGAGGTTGAGTGATGCTGCATGCTGCGCCCTGCAGCTAGCGACACACCTCTTTGGTCCTTTGTTCTGGTTAGACAGGTTTCTTGATCACGGCCCGGTCAAGTCAATCGACTGGTCAAATATGGCTAGGGTCAAGCAGGCACTGTTTAGTCAGTAGCGCATAGGTCCCGCGACTGCCATCAGTACTGTAATAGTGGCTGTGTATATTTCCTCATTACCCCTGTGGCTGATGGGAGATTTTGAGCCCCAACTATCGCTTCCCTTCGTTGGACTCCATGGTGGGTGGGGGATGAGGAAATGAAGAACTCTAATTTGTATGAGTACTACAAATTTACAAAGATCTAGCACTCTCCCTGACGACCTACGCAATCCCTTGGCCATTACCTCTGGAACATTACATGTCACTCTTGAACCTTTCAAGCTTCCAAAGGGCAAGAATGGGAATCATAATTGTTCCCGGGCTCCCAAACCAGGCAAGAAGGGGAAAAGTCCTCCTCAATCCATTAAGGAAATCTTACCTGGTGAATAAGAAAGTATTTCATATAGTAAGTACTAAGTAGTGAAGACCATTGATGGTGTATCAATCATGGATCTTGAAATTTTTGAAGTACATCGTAAAATAGTTGAGGTATGTCAACATGATCCTCGCATCACCCCACAGCGAGATAGTAGCCTAATAGTTAAGGTTTTGTCACCAGACGAGAGTGACCGTCTGCATGCGATATGCCACATCCCTGGGGCTCAAGTTTCATGTTCTCCTCACAAAACCCTCAATCAGTGATAAAAGTTAGAAGGAGAGCTGGTGTCGACTGTTCCAAACCATCAATTTTCTTTTTAAAACGTTTTACTGCCACTATATTAAAATTCTCTAGTTCCTCCTCAGAACACCTCATCAGGTCTCAGGTCTTAACCTGAGACCTGATGAGGTGTTCTGAGGAGGAACTAGAGAATTTTAATATAGTGGCAGTAAAACGTTTTAAAAAGAAAATTGATGGTTTGGAACAGTCGACACCAGCTCTCCTTCTAACTTTTATCACGTTAGTCCTTCCAGAATCAGTTAAGCTGGCATGGTACCACCTCAAGGTAAAGCCATATGTGCCCAACCCTATGCTTCCACTGTCAGGGTTATGGGCATGGAGCCAATTTATGCCATATAAAAGGAAAATGGACAACCAAGAGTATGTGTAAAGTGTGGTACAACAAGTCATCAAGGAGATGACAACTGTCCAGGTCCAATATGCTGTTAAGCAAAGAAGCTCATGAAGTTTCTTCAAAGCAATGTAAGGGGTACAGATCTGAAAAAGAAGTATTGGTTATAAGGAGCAAGGAGAAAGTTAGTTTTCCAGAGGCAAAGCGACGTACCGTGTGCTGTTTGCACAGCCAGGTAAATCCTTTGCTACGGTTCTAGCCCATCCTCCTTCCCAAGAACCCTTGCCCTCTGGTGCTTCTTACACCACACACTCTGCCACTTCCTTTAAACCTCAGTCCCAAATTGCTGAAATTGCCTCTGGTGAATTCCACCAGGAATGGAGTAAGAGTGAAGGGTCTATTGAGGAGATTCCTCCCAAAATAAGGTCTTTGTAGCCATCAGGTAAGGCTCCAGCTACCACCACATCCACAGGGGCCTCCACTGCTAGGCAGAATGCCCCTGAAGTAAAGGCTCAGGTACGCCCTTTGCCCAGGCAAGGGAATCCTGAGCCTGTTCAAAAGACTCATTTCAAAGTAGGGTCTTGGGAGCCATCAGGCAGGTCTCCAGAGGCCTCAACGGTGACAGCTCCAGCAGATACTCCTAAGATCCTGGAAAGGGACAGCCTAAAGGTGTGAGGCAAATCTTGACCACAGGTGCTGCCAAACACCTTGTGAAGAAGTAGTTTGGAGAAATGGATACCCTAATCCAATGGAACTGTCAGGGCATTAATGCAAAATGGGAAGAACTGCAACATCTGATAGCTTCATGTAACCCAGTTTGTGGATGCCTACAAGAGATTATGACCAGGGAAAATCATCCGATTTCCCTGAAAGGATTCAAAATTCAAGCCCATTATGGGACCTTTGATAATGGACCTCATGGAGGAGTAGCAGTACTGGTATGTCAGGATTCCCTTCCAGGCCATCCACCTGCAGACAACACTGCAGGTGAAGGCTGTGAGAATAGGCTTGACATGATCTTACACTGTTGCTTCTATCTACCTTCCTCCACATAATCTCAACATAGATGATTTGGAAGATCTACTTGGGAAGTTGCCACATCCATTTCTACTCTTGGGAGATTTCAATGGTCCGCATCACCTCTGGGGAGGCCTTGGAGTCCTTGTTCTTAAGAGTATATGCAGTTTTACTGAACAGTAACACTCCCACACATTTCCAAATTCAAACTGGGACATTCTCCAACATAGAGCTGTCAGTTGGTTCACCTGATTCACAGATGAATTTCACTTGGCAGGTCATGGAAGACTTACATGGAAGAGACCACTTTCCAATACTTTTGCAGGAGGTAAATGGTATTCCAGCCAATGGAGTGCAGAGATGGCGACTTGAACATGCGGACTAGAATCTTTTTAGATCAAATGCAGTATTTCAAGGATCTGTGAATGATTTCCAGTGTGTTCAAGATGCTGTTAATCACTTCACATCAAGAATTCGCCTTGCAGCAGAAGCATCCATTCCAAAAAGTAGCAGACATTACCGTCGACCTCCGGTACCATGGTGGTCTGATGAATGCCAACAAGCTGTCAGAGCAAGGAAAGCTGCATTAAGGCAGTTGAAACGACACCCCAGCAATGTAACCTTGATCCATTACAAAAAGACCTGAGCCAAGGCCAGGCGAGTGCTAAAGGAGGCCAGACGGACATCATCATGGAGACAGTATGTCTCCTCGATTAACTCTGGGACCCCCTTAGCATGGGTATGGGATAAAGTGCGTAAGATCACACATCACTGTCATCACCTGCTTTGAAGATAGATGGCATAATCATCACAAACAAAAAAGATGTTGCTAATGAGCTAACTAAATCCATGGCAGAGATCTCCTCTGGAGCATCTTACACTGCCCGATTCTCCACTCTTCGGGCTGAACAGAAACGACACCCAATGTCGTTCTTCAGTAGGACTGCAGCAGAACTTCCATAGAACTCTGCTTTGCAGCTCTTCTGTAAGACTGCCCCAGGAAGGGACGATATCCCATACCAAATGATATCTCCAGAGAGACCAGAGAGCTACCAGAAGTTCCTGTTGGACCTATTCAAGAGGATCTATAGGGAGGGTACAATTCCATCCACATGGAAAGAGGCTATAATCATTCCTGTTCCTAAACCTTGCAAGGATGCTTCCATACCAGGAAATTACAGACCAATTTCTCTTACCAGCTGCATCTGCAAGCTGATGGAGAAAATGGTTAACATGGCTGCTAGAAAAGAAAAATGTGCTAACCCCATATTAATATGAGTTTAGAAGATTGAGATCAACCACAGATGCACTTGTAAGGATGGAAACTGCTATACAGAATTCCTTCACACAGCAACATCACATGTTAGCAGTCTTCTTAAAAAGGCTTATGATACCACTTGGAAGCATGGCATACTCTTGAAGCTGTATGACATTGGTTTAAAAGGAGCATTACCTACCTTCATACAAAGCTTCCTTGCTAACAGGGAGTTTAGAGTTCGGGTGGGAAACAGTTTCTCTAACCTGGAAGATCAGCTGGAAGGGGTCCCACAAGGGAGTGTCTTCAGTGTGACCCTGTTTGCCATTGCTATAAATGACATTGCAAAGGTTGTTCCAAGTGCTGTCTCATGTAATCTGTATGTGTACTGCGCAGGTGGAAGCTTACAGGATGTACAAGGACACATGCAGGCTGCAATAAATCAGGTTGTACAGTGGGCAACATATCATGGGTTCAAATTTTCCCCAAGTAAGACCATGGCTATACATTTCACAAACGAGGAAAATTCCATCCTTCCCTCCATTTAGAAGCAAACCCACTGCAATTTGTCCAAGAGGTGAAGTACTTGGGTCTAATTTTTGACTCAAGGGTGCCTCACATCAAACAGTTAAAAGTGAAGGCTACAAAAGCACTTAGTATTTTGCTGGTTCTTTCACATCTATCTTGGGGTGCAGACCACACAACACTTTTATGGCTTTACCGAGCACTTATTCGTAGTAAGCTTGATTATGGATGTGAGGCTTATTCATCTGCAACTCCCACTGTTCTCCAGATGTTGGACTCAGTTCATAATGAAGCTCTCAGAATCTGTACTAGGGCTTTCAGGTCTTCACCTGTGGAGTCCCTGTATGTTGAGAGTGAAGGACCACCTCTTTCATTACATCGGGACTACATGAACTTGATTTACTACACGAGACTACAAAGGATTCCGGGATCTCCTACATCCAGATTGGTTTTCAACCCCCTTGAGGATAGTCGATCCTTAATTTAATTCTCACTAAGGTTCTGGCTGTTGGAATTCCCCCCTTGGACCAATCAAGTCGAGCTGGGTTTGGTCGGAATTGGGAAAGGGGAGAGATCTGAAGCAGAAGTCAGAGAGAGATTTCTTCAGCATATTTTTAAGTACCAAGGATGAGATGCAATATATACAGATGGTTCGAAATTTGAAAATGGTTTGGGTTTGCAGCAGTGAGCAGAAGGAAGACTGCATCTGGCAGTCTTTCTCTAGCAGCCTCGATCTTCACTGCAGAATTACATGCCATCCTTGCAGCAGTTAAGATGACTAGAGATCTTACGAACCATTCTGTTGTGATATATTGTGACTCTCGTAGTGCCTTGCAAGCAATCAAGAGCTTTAACTCATCACATCCAGTAGTGAGGGAGGTTCAAGATTGGCTTGCACTGATGTCAACACGTAAAAAAGATAACTCTGTGTTGGGTGCCAGCACATGTTGGTATCAGTGGGAATGAGCGAGCTGATCAGAAGGCCAAGGCAGCTGCCACTCAGCCTAGTGAAGCTCGTTTTCCTCTCCCACACACCGACCTGAAACCCAGCATCAGGAGTTGTCTTGTGATAAATGGAAGGAACAATGGAGGCATACCTCCAGAAACAAACTGCAAGAGATTAGAGATGACCTTGGCAGTTGGGTGACTAGCATCCATCCCAACCGAAAAGTGGAAGTTGCATTAACAAGACTAAGAATCGGGCACACAAGACTGACTCATGGGCCGATGATGGCTAAAAGTCAAGCACTTTGTGAGGGATGTCAAGAGCCATTAACGATCGCACATGTAGTGGAAATATGTGCAACATTCTCAGACCAAAGACGTATGTACTTGTCTCCCCCATATACACTGAAAATGCATTGGGAGGATTGTGATATAGAGGGTCAATTAGTTTCCTAAGGGAAACTAATATTTTCAATAAAATTTAATTATGCATAATGTTTATGCAGTAATTTTATACACTTAGAGCATATTTATGCTTTGATTTTAAATATATTTATTTTTATTTGTAAGATATTTATTGATACATTGTTAAAGTTTTAAACATTTTAATATTTCTATTTAACAAGGTATTCGCCGCTATGACCTTAGCTGTTGACGCGGCAGATAATTTTGATTAATCAATCATCCATGCTTACCCAGGAGTCAATGCCTGTTAGGCTACCCTGGTGCAGAAGAGTGCTGCGGGTCGAGTACTACTACTGTAGTCTCCTGTCACCTGCAAAGACAATAGCACTGAAAGTGCAGGCAAAGCACTAAAGAGTGCAAAAGGATCTGTAGAAACAGTTTTTAACTTAAGTGGATTTAGTTTACAAACTCAGAAGCAACAATGTCAAGCGAGACGAGAGGCCCCAGGTTCCAGGATAAATCTTGTGGTACAAACTCATTGATTTGTTGCTGCTGCAACAAGGTGTGAGTTCAGCAAAATCTCAAACAACGAGTCAAGAACAGTATCGCTATCAATTGTATTGAAAGAAAAACACATTTTCCCGCCATTCAGGAATGGGGTTATCAGGATTGGTCATTAGGGCTAACTGATAGACTCGTTGCTGGCTGAGCACATATGGAACCATCTGTATTTTTAAAAAATCACAAAAACGTTGGGAGTTTCTACTCTACCAAAGACGCAATTTAAACAAACGAGTGTTTTTTTTTTTCTTCTTTTTTTTCTTCTTTCCGAGATAGGGGGAATCCCCCACTGCCCCCGGGTTTAAATTTTTCGAACCCTTGGGTGGGGATATGATTTTTCCCGCAAAAAAAATTTTTATCTACTACACTATTCATTTATTTATTATCTTTAATTATTATTATTTTTGGGGGGGGGGGGGGGGGGATTTATAGATTTTTTTTTTTATAATGAACCCTCACTTTGGGGAGTAATTTTTTCTTTGCAAGACATTTTCCTCCCCCCCGGCGACTTTATTCAGTGGGTAAGCCCAAAAATACGGGTTTCCCCCAAATTTTTCGTCCAGTAGGGGAAAATTTAAAAAAAGTAAAAAATTTTGCCGACGCTAAAGCCCCCCGGATTTTTTTTATTCGCGTGGGTTTAATTCTGCTTTTGTAAAGAATGTAAAACTGGGTTAAAAACTTTTTGCGGCCCCCCAAAACCCTCCAAATAAAATCCCCTCATCAAAACTCAGGGACGGCCCCTTCAAAATAATTTTAAAATAATTTTAATCAGTACTAAAAAAAAAGTGAAAACCAAGGTGGTAGAGAGAGGGACAAGGGTTTACCCACTTCAAAAAGTGTGGCAGCGATAACCCGGGTTTTTCCTGTCAAGTTTTTCCCCGAAGCCATTAAATTTTAATCGTCCCTTTAAAAGGGAAAATAAAAAAACCCTTTTGGAAGGAACGTTTTTTTTAAGGGGACGGGTGTATAAAAAATCTAGGTATTAAATTTTTTCTTTTGTTTTTTAACATTATTTTTATTTTTTTTTATGTTTTTTTTTTTTTTTTTTTCCAGTTTGCATCGCCATCGTCTTTTTCCCATCATTATGAACAATCCTTATCACCCAATGACTTTACCTTTCCCATCCTTTTATGCGGATGTCGCCGATAAAATGGATGAAAAATCATTACAGTTTCTGTTTGTTAAAAAAATCAGCATTAAAAAACTTTCCCCCGTCTTTTTAATATCACATTTTCTGTTAGAAACTTTAACATAGCAAAAGCTTTTTTCCCGTTCCGCTCGGGCTTTAGATGTGGAAATACTTTTTATTTAATTTAAAAACATAACAAATTTTTCAATCCGTATGTATGTGAAATTTTCTTGGGCGATAAGTGTTGTTTTCGAAAAAAGAATTCTAATATGAATTGGGTTAAACTTAAATAACCCAAAAACCCCGACTTCGGTGTTTTGGGTTTTTACTGCATACAAAAAACGCGACAAAAACCTCTTGAAAATTTTTGAAAAACTGCCCGGGAAAAAACCCAAATTAAAATTTAATTCTCAGGAATATTTTTTGGTTTTTTTTCATATTTCGTTAAGGGACATGGTCGAAACTTTTTATAAAACAGTTTTGCAAATGTCATTTCATCCATTTTTAAAAGTTCATAAATACAAGAGCCTTAATAAAAAAGATTAAATTATGGGATGCGGTTTTTAAATTTAAAAAAAAAAGTTTTAATTCTAAAAAAAAACCCTCAATTTTTTATTTGGAAAATATTCAGACTATGAAAAAAACATGAAAAACATCCCCTGTTTTCTTTACATATTTAAAAAAAATTCAGAATTTCATTTTTAAGCATGTATTAGAGAGGGGGACAGACAGGAGGGCAGACGGACAGACAGACCCCCGCAAACATATAAAAAATATTTGATAGGATATATATATATATATAGATATTAAAAAATATATAATATTTAAATAAATATATAATGGATGTATAGAGAAAATATAAAAATATATTAAATAATATATAGGAATTATATATTTTATAGATAATATAATTTTTAAAAATATAAATATATATAAATAACCACAAAACACTTAATGCACACACACACACAAACCACACACAACACGCACACAAACACCCACACCAACACACCAAAACAAACACACACACACAACCCCACACACCCCAAAAACCCCCCCAAAAACCCCCACAAACACAACACACACCCCACACACATATATATAATATTATTTTATAATTAATATATTATATTAATATATATAATATATTTTATATATATAAAAATATAAAAGAGAGAGGCCCGTAAAAATAAAAGAATGAGACGAGAGAGGAATTTTGTACGTGAGGTTTTTGCATCTGTAAAAACATTTTTTTAATGTTTTCCCAGCAAAGGTTCGACAGAAATTTTTAAAAAAGATTAGAAGCCGTAAGTAAAAAAAAAATAGTAAATTTTAAAAAAATTCTAATCGTTTCTCGTAGGTGAGTAAAAGGGCTGTCGTTTAAGAAACCCCCTTTTAAGGGTTGCAAAACCTTTTAAATTTTATTAGGGTTTTACGAAAAAAAACCCGAAGTCTTTGATTATCTTTTGGGACAGGGGCTCTTTGAACAATGACCTCAGTCATGAAATAGGAGGTTGGGAACATAGAGGTATAACAACATAAGCTGAGAGAAATGGTTTTGGAAGTGTGTGTGTGTGTGTGTGTGTATGTGTGTGTGCGTGCGTGCGTGCGTGCGTGCGTGCGTGCGTGCGTGTGTGGTGTGTGTGTGTGGTGTGTGTGTTTTGTGGTGTGTTGTGTGTGTGTGCGTTTGTGCAACTTATTTGGAATTTTTCTTTATGGTTTCTGTAACTATTTTAGGGAAAGTATTCTCCTATTTTTTATCACTATTGCCGGTCTTTATTTCTCAGTTGTATTTATTGCTATTAACATTATAGTTAATACTATATGGCAGCATCTAGATTAAAATTATATTGCAAAACTAATTAACATCACCATTGTCAAACAAGTATTCTTTAATATTGCGATTGCAAACTCACTAATAATACCTGACTCACTCACTTATTCTCTCTCTCTTTCTCTCTCTCTCTCTCTCTCTCTTCTCTCTCCTCTGATCTAGTCTCTCTCTCTCTCTCTCTCTCTCTCTACCAAGTACATTTAACATAATAATTAACAATTAATTTAAACGTCTAAGAACCGAAGTCTCGTGACTCTCTCCCCCCCTCCTCTTCTCTCTCATCTATCTATCTCTCTTTTCTCTTCCTTCTCTCTCTCTCTCTCCCCATCTTCTGCTCTCTCTCTCATCTCTCTCTCTCTCTCCTCTCCTCTCTCTCTCTCTCTCTTTCTCTCTCTCACCTTCCCTCCCTCCCTCCTTCTCACTATCTATCTAACTCTACATATCTGTCTATCTCTTCCCCTCTGTCTTTCCCTCGTTCTTCTATCATGTTCCTTCTGTTTATTTCATTCGTAATCTAAATCTCATGAATAGTTAATTACGAGATCCTCATTAAGAAGCGGATAAATAGGACTCAGTCACGCGGCCCTTAATTAAGATCTTGTCGAGATTCTGGGCGGTCAGGGTCAGTAATCCATAAATTATGGTTGATAGTGGCGAACGAAAAGGGTGATGGTGATGATGGTGATTATGTAATAAGGAAATAATGATAATAATAATAATAATGATAATAATAATGGTAATAATGAAAATAATGATAATAATAATAATAATAATTATTATTATGATAATAATAATAACAATGATAATCATAATAATGATATTAATAACAATAATATTGATCATAATAATGATATTAATAACAATAATATTGATAATAATAATGATAATAATAACGATGATAAGTGTCAAAATACTAACAATGATAATGGAATACTACTAATAATATACTAATTCTAATATTAATACAAATAAAAATAATAATAACAACATTGATCAAATGATAACAATGAAAGTTATAATAACGAGGATGAGGATAATGATGACGATGAAGACAAATATTGTTATGATATTACTTACATTTGCTATGTACCTATTATGTCTTAGGTCATTTTTTTGTTGCTTTCTGAGAAGCATGTTCGTAAATTCTTCTATTTAGTCGCCATAAGTATGTTTACAATACTGCTCGTTTTGAATGTACATTTTAATATATTAGTTACACAGTAGTGATCTAGGTTGAGAAGAAGTTATAGCTATTGAATTTATGCAAAAATTGGGTATCAAATTATTAATTGAGACAAATATAGTGTACAGGAGTTAGCGGAAAAAGTAATCAGAGAGTCAACACACTATTAAAATGATGTGTATGTTGTGTATGTCCCTGTTTTCTCACACACACACACACACACACACACACACACACACACACACACACACACACACACACACACACACACACACACACACACACACACACCTTCCTAATTAAATGATACTTTCACTACTCTCTGCAGTTATCTATAGATAGATAGATAGATAGATAGATAAAGAGAGAGAGAGAGAGAGAGAGAGAGAGAGAGAGAGAGAGAGAGAGAGAGAGAGAGAGAGAGAAAGAGAGAGAGAGAGAGATAATGCTATTAACAATAATATTAGGGTCAACAATGATTATCATCATAACAGCAAATATAACAAAACAATAGAAATATTATCACTGATGATAGTAATCAATATAAAAAGAGATAACAAAAAAAATAGCATGAATATAATTGTTTTAGAATGCTGATATGGCCTCATGCAGGTAAGTGTTGCCTTATAGTTCCCAGATAAAATTATATTTACAGCAACACACGCAAAACTTGGGCATATCCTGTCATTGTCAGGCATTCTGTAAAAAAATAGTTTCTAAAAAAAAAATCATCCATCAAGAGAGATTTAAAACTGCAGGTTCATACCGTGGAAAGTTTTGTCTTGGATAGTTTCCTCTTTTAATGCGTGCGTGCCAGGCTGACTTCACGTACTTTTGGGCTGTATCCATTTCAGGTCGATTTACACGAAAGTTTTGCCATTTTAAAATAATTTTTGCTACGAACCGTATGGAAGATATAGTTTATTGGGTGTGTGCATGATTTTAGACAAGAAACAATC
>NC_051387.1:21323019-21325519 GCF_015228065.2 Penaeus monodon
GCATTTCGTAGTAAGCTGATTATGGATGTGAGGCTTATTCATCTGCAACTCCCACTGTTCTCCAGATGTTGGACTCAGTTCATAATGAAGCTCTCAGAATCTGTACTAGGGCTTCAGGTCTTCACTGTGGAGTCCCTGTATGTTGAGAGTGAAGGACCACCTCTTCATTACATCGGGACTACATGAATTGATTTACTACACGAGACTACAAAGGATTCCGGGATCTCCTACATCCAGATTGGTTTTCAACCCCCTTGAGGATAGTCGATCCTTAATTTAATTCTCACTAAGGTTCTGGCTGTTGGAATTCCCCCCTTGGACCAATCAAGTCGAGCTGGGTTTGGTCGGAATTGGGAAAGGGGAGAGATCTGAAGCAGAAGTCAGAGAGAGATTTCTTCAGCATATTTTTAAGTACCAAGGATGAGATGCAATATATACAGATGGTTCGAAATTTGAAAATGGTTTGGGTTTGCAGCAGTGAGCAGAAGGAAGACTGCATCTGGCAGTCTTTCTCTAGCAGCCTCGATCTTCACTGCAGAATTACATGCCATCCTTGCAGCAGTTAAGATGACTAGAGATCTTACGAACCATTCTGTTGTGATATATTGTGACTCTCGTAGTGCCTTGCAAGCAATCAAGAGCTTTAAACTCATCACATCCAGTAGTGAGGGAGGTTCAAGATTGGCTTGCACTGATGTCAACACGTAAAAAGATAACTCTGTGTTGGGTGCCAGCACATGTTGGTATCAGTGGGAATGAGCGAGCTGATCAGAAGGCCAAGGCAGCTGCCACTCAGCCTAGTGAAGCTCGTTTTCCTCTCCCACACACCGACCTGAAACCCAGCATCAGGAGTTGTCTTGTGATAAATGGAAGGAACAATGGAGGCATACCTCCAGAAACAAACTGCAAGAGATTAGAGATGACCTTGGCA
Source organism: Penaeus monodon (assembly GCF_015228065.2). Lineage (NCBI taxonomy): Eukaryota > Metazoa > Arthropoda > Malacostraca > Decapoda > Penaeidae > Penaeus > Penaeus monodon. Next base: position 21,323,951 of record NC_051387.1, read on the forward strand.
GTTGGGTGGCTAGCATCCATCCCAACCGAAAAGTGGAAGTTGCATTAACAAGACTAAGAATCGGGCACACAAGACTGACTCATGGGCCGATGATGGCTAAAAGTCAAGCACTTTGTGAGGGATGTCAAGAGCCATTAACGATCGCACATGTAGTGGAAATATGTGCAACATTCTCAGACCAAAGACGTATGTACTTGTCTCCCCCATATACACTGAAAAATGCATTGGGGAGGATTGTGATATAGAGGGTCTAATTAGTTTCCTAAGGGAAACTAATATTTTCAATAAAATTTAATTATGCATAATGTTTATGCAGTAATTTTATACACTTAGAGCATATTTATGCTTTGATTTTAAATATATTTATTTTTATTTGTAAGATATTTATTGATAGATTGTTAAAGTTTTAAACATTTTAATATTTCTATTTAACAAGGTATTCGCCGCTAATGACCTTAGCTGTTGACGCGGCAGATAATTTTGATTAATCAATCATTCCATGCTTACCCAGGAGTCAATGCCTGTTAGGGCTACCCTGGTGCAGAAGAGTGCTGCGGGTCTGAGTACTACTACTGTAGTCTCCTGTCACCTGCAAAGACAATAGCACTGAAAGTGCAGGCAAAGCACTAAAGAGTGCAAAAGGATCTGTAGAAACAGTTTTTAACTTAAGTGGATTTAGTTTACAAACTCAGAAGCAACAATGTCAAGCGAGACGAGAGGCCCCAGGTTCCAGGATAAATCTTGTGGTACAAGACTCATTGATTTGTTGCTGCTGCAACAAGGTGTGAGTTCAGCAAAATCTCAAACACGAGTCAAGAACAGTATCGCTATCAATTGTATTGAAAAGAAAAACACATTTTCCCGCCAATTCAAGGAATGGGGTATCAGGATTGGTCATTAGGGCTAACTGATAGACTCGTTGCTGGCTGAGCACATATGGAACCATCTGTATTTTTAAAAAATCACAAAAAACGTTGGGAGTTTGTACTCTACCAAAGACGGCAATTTAAACAAACGAGTGTTTTTGTTTTTCTTCTTCTTCTTCTTCTTCTTTCCGAGATAGAGACTCACCACTGCTCATGCATTATTATCGAACCCTATAGGTATGTATATGATGTTTACGTCAAAAACAAATTATATCTACTACACTCATTCATTTATTTATTTATCATTATTATTATTATTTTTAGGGGGGGGGGGGTGATTTATAGACTTTTTTTTATAATGAATCCTTCACGTTGGGAGTAATTTGTCTTTGCAAGACACTTTCCTCCTCCCGCGACGTATTTCAGTAGGTAATGTCAAAATACAAGGTTCCATTTTCGCTCCAGTATGGGATAATTACAAAAGTATAAAATTTGCCGACGCTGAGACCCCCCGGAGTTTTATATTCGCGTGGGTAATTCTGCATTTGTATAAGAATGTAAAACTGGGTAAAACTTATTTGCGGCAAACCCAACCCTTCCAAATCCTACTACCCTCATCGAACTCAGGGACGGCCCCTTCAAAATAAGTTTAATAATATTAATCAGTACTAAAACATAAATGTGATACAATGTGGTAGAGAGA
>NC_051387.1:21335537-21340537 GCF_015228065.2 Penaeus monodon
ATTATTGCGGGTATTCTCTATTTATATATTGCGTCTTTATTCTCAAGATTATTATTGCAATATTAACATTAATGTAAAGTATTCTATATGGATGCACTAGACTAATAATTACTCATTGCATATTACTCCCATTTCAACTTCTTAATATCTCATTGCACTCCTAATAATACCTGACTCCTCCGATCTCTCTCTCTCTCTCTCTCCTTCTCTCTCTTCTCTCTCTCTTCTCTCATACTTTCTCTCTCTCCTCTCCCTCCCTCTCTCTTCTCTTCATCTCCACTCGTCTCTCCGTCTTCTCTCTCTCTCTCTCCTCCAGTACCATACTTTAACATCATTAATTAACAAAATTAATTTATACTCTAAGGACACCAATCTTCTCTCTCTCTCCCTCTCTCTCTCTCTCTCTCTCTCTCTTCTCTCTCTTTCCCTCTCTCTCTCTCTCTCTCTCTCTCTCTCTCTCTCCTCTCTCTCTCTCCTCTCTCCTCTCTCTCTCTCTCTCTCCTCTCCCTCTCTCTCTCTCTCTCTTTCTCTCTCACCTTCCCTCCCTCCCTCCTTCTCATATCTATCTAACTCTACATATCTGTCTATCTCTTCCCCTCTGTCTTTCCCTCGTCTTCTATCATTTCTTCTGTTTATTTCATTCGTAATCTAAATCTCATGAATAGTTAATTACGAGATCCTCATTAAGAAGCGGATAAATAGGACTCAGTCACGCGGCCCTTAATTAAGATCTTGTCGAGATTCTGGGCGGTCAGGGTCAGTAATCCATAAATTATGGTTGATAGTGGCGAACGAAAAGGGTGATGGTGATGATGGTGATTATGTAATAAGGAAATAATGATAATAATAATAATATGTAATGATAATGGTAATAAATGATAATGATGATAATAATAATAATAATATATATTATTATTATATAATAATAAATGATATTAATAACAATAATATTGATCATAATAGATATTAATAACAATAATATTGATCATAATAATGATATTAATAACAAAATATGATATAATAATGATATTATAACAATAATATGTATAATAAGATAATAATAACGATGATAAGTGTCAAATACTAACAATGATAATGGAATACTACTAATATATATACTAATTCTAATATTAATACAAATAAAAATAATAATAACAACATTGATCAAATGATAACAATGAAAGTTATAATAACGAGGATGAGGATAATGATGACGATGAAGACAAATATTGTTATGATATTACTTACATTTGCTATGTACCTATTATGTCTTAGGTCATTTTTTTGTTGCTTTCTGAGAAGCATGTTCGTAAATTCTTCTATTTAGTCGCCATAAGTATGTTTACAATACTGCTCGTTTTGAATGTACATTTTAATATATTAGTTACACAGTAGTGATCTAGGTTGAGAAGAAGTTATAGCTATTGAATTTATGCAAAAATTGGGTATCAAATTATTAATTGAGACAAATATAGTGTACAGGAGTTAGCGGAAAAAGTAATCAGAGAGTCAACACACTATTAAAATGATGTGTATGTTGTGTATGTCCCTGTTTTCACACACACACACACACACACACACACACACACACACAACACACACACACACACACACACACACACACACACACACACACACACACACCTTCCTAATTAATGATACTTTCACTACTCTCTGCAGTTATCTAGATAGTAGATAGATAGATAGAGAGAGAGAGAGAGAGAGAGAGAGAGAGAGAGAGAGAGAGAGAGAGAGAGAGAGAGAGAAAGAGAGAGAGAGAGAGATAATGCTATTAACAATAATATTAGGGTCAACAATGATTATCATCATAACAGCAAATATAACAAAACAATAGAAATATTATCACTGATGATAGTAATCAATATAAAAAGAGATAACAAAAAAAATAGCATGAATATAATTGTTTTAGAATGCTGATATGGCTCATGCAGGTAAGTGTTGCCTTATAGTTCCAGATAAAATTATATTTACAGCAACACACGCAAAACATTGGGGCATATCCTGTCACTTGTCAGGCATTCTGTAAAAGAATAGTTTCTAAAAAAAAAATCATCCATCAGAGAGAGTTAACTGCAGGTTCATACCGTGGAAAGTTTTGTCTTGGATAGTTTTCCTCTGTTTAATGCGTGCGTGCCAGGCTGACTTCACGTACTCTTGGCTGTATCCATTTCAGGTCGATTTACACGAAAAGTTTTGCTCATTTGAAAATAATTTTTGCTACGAACCGTATGGAAGATATAGTTTATTGGGTGTGTGCATGATTTTAGACAATGAATCAATCAGTTAATCATAATTATAAACATTCTTTCCCGAACTGAACACAAAGTCACGGACCATATGTAAAGGCATCGTTTGTTTTCGTTATCTTCAGTAATGAGCTTCAATTTCTCTAAAACAAAAAGAAAAGCATCAGGTCGTCATAATGTATACAGTGCTTAAAACTTCAAAATAATCAGGAAATTACTTCGTCTAATCACAAACTCTGTGACTTTATTATTTTTTTTAAACTGATTTTTTTTTCTGATTTTCAGTGAGGGACATATTTTCTTCTCTCTCGGAAATTCGGGTGCAGTTTATATTGGAACAAAGCACCTTTTAATTCATAAAATTTTCCGCGACTGCTATTCTTTGTAGAAAACTTTTCTGTCTGCCCGAAAGTCTTTTTCTGTGGTGTCTGTTCCTCTCTCTCTCTCTTCTCTCTCTTTTCTCTCTTTTTTCTCTCTCTCTCTCTCTCTCTCTCTCTCTCTCTCTCTTTTCTCTCTCTCTTTTTCTCCCCTCTCCTTCCTCTCAAGTAAAAGGGGTTTCATTTAACATTTGTTTAGATAACTAAATGAATTAAATTAAATAAAGCTCTATAGACACACAATGCTCCCTAACCTTTTTTATGGAGTCTGAATACCTTCCAAAACAACTGCATAACTTTTTTAGAATTAAAATTTTGTTTTCAAACTTAAAACGTATACAAAACTTGTTTTTATTAACCCTTTAATTTATAAAAGGTCTCATAGTGAAATAAGACCTTTGCAGCATGTTTTATATACAAATAACTACATGGTTTCTGTATTTTTGGTAAAAAAAATATGTGCCAAAAGGTAAACAGATACAAAAAAAATAAAGAGTAAATATTCAGCTGACTGAATGAGACTTCCTATTGTATCAAATGTGTAGCGTATGTATGCAGCAAGAAAGTCTGCTTTTGTTAGAGTATCCAAATTAATTGTTTTCGCAGGACGATAAATAACACTAAAATTATTATTAAAAGCGTTTTTATTCTTTATCCTCCAACTAAAATTTCTCGGTGAGTGGCCAATGTTCAAATATTCGAAATAAATATTCATTACAATAACGAAAGCCGTAAAAATAATGATGATAACGTTTTGAGCCACGGCTGGGTGAGAGAGAGAGAGAAGACACCACACACACACACCACACACACACCACACACACACACACACACACACACCACACACACACACACACACCACACACACACACACTCATGGAAAAAATCCAAAACCAAATCATATGGAAGGATTTGGATTTCAATGCACTGAAATTCTTTTCCCAAACATTTTTATAACGTGTTCAAACATGAACTCTTAAAGGCAGGTAATAACGCATCACTGCCAGTTGTAATTCATGTGATCGGGAACCATGTCAGAGCAGCTCTTTTTACATGTTCATCTCCTATTGAAACGCTCAGATTTTGCTCTGATTGGTCCACTTCCACTCGGGGCAACCACGGCCTTGATTGAAGTTTGTCCTCGGGATCGACTGGTAGAGCCATGTTTCAGTCCCTGTCTCAGTTCTCTGCAGAAAAGCTTCAGAGTCCTCATCTCATTGTTAAAATTTCCATTGAAAGATCTACGTCTCGTCTGCTGCTGATCTGGCCGCAAGAGCCTAGGGACACATCGAGCAAACTCTCCACCAGAATTGTAAGTGCAGAACCCACAGAGATGTGGAGTGTGTCTGCTACTGATTCAGTGTTTTATATGTCTATCCTTTTCACAATCATGTCCCAAACAATCTCAAAGTTTCCTCACAAAATGATGTTGATGGCCTGCCAATGCAGGGCTTCATCTTCAAATTCGTTTCTTCCACTTCAGAACCACTTATCCATCTGTAGGTTGTTGATTTGTTTGGGGCATTGTCACCATAAACTTGTTTCTGAGCATCAATGATTTGCCTATTCTCACAACAGAATGTCACCATGAATTTAATGTTTGTCCTGGCCTCAATTTCGGTGGAATCCATGTTGCTTGAATGGTGCCTGACTTCCATCTGATGGCGATGCATTATTACTTGCAGTTAAGGTTCATGTTTGAACGCATTATACATGGTACAAGAATTTTCAGGTGCATTGGAATCAAATTTTCCATATGATTTTTAGTTATGCACTTTTCCTGCAAACTTTTTGAAACCTTCTTGTATATATTTATATATATATTTCATTCATGAAATGGAATGATCATTGTGCTGATCAGCCGTAGTATCCCAAAATTTGGGATGCAGAGAGCGGCAGTAAAATAAGCAAAGTAAAGGCTCCTAAGTATTTCTTTTCTCGCATCTAACTAGAATGCTAGCTGTGCCGTTTGTTCAGTATGACTAAATTTCCACCAGATATATTCTGCATCTGCCGTGAACTACCAGTTGCAACGCTTTCTGCAAAAACCACTGCCCTGCTACCAAAAGCTATATAGGGTACTATCTTTTAGGGTACTTACAAATATATATATATATATAATATATATAGTATATATATTATTATTGTGTGTGGGGTGTGTGTGTGTGTGTGTGTGTGTGTGTGTGTGTGTTGTGTGTGTATATATATATATATATATATATATATATATATTATATATAAATTTTATATATATATATACATACAGGAAAGAGAGAGAGTGAGTGAGTGAGTGAGTGAATTAGAGAGAATGCGAGGGGGTGACAAGAGAGAGAGAACATGCCAAAGAATTTGATAA
>NC_051387.1:21343003-21355376 GCF_015228065.2 Penaeus monodon
ACCTTCCCAAAAAAACTGCATAACTTTTTTAGAATTAAACTTTTGTTTCAAACTTAAAACGTATACAAAACATTGTTTTTTATTAACCTTGACATTTATGAAGAGAGTCTCATAGTGAAATAGACCTTTGCAGCATGTTTTATATACAAATAACTACATGGTTTCTAGTATTTAGGTAAAAAAATATGTGCCAAAAGGTAAACAGATACAAAAAAAATAAAGAGTAAATATTCAGCTGACTGAATGAGACTTCCTATTGTATCAAATGTGTAGCGTATGTATGCAGCAAGAAAGTCTGCATTTTGTTAGAGTATCCAAATTAATTGTTTTCGCAGGACGATAAATAACACTAAAATTATTATTAAAAGCGTTTTATTCTTTATCCTCCGAACTAAATTTCTCGGTGAGTGGCCAAATGTTCAAATATTCGAAATAAATATTCATTACAATAACGAAAGCCGTAAAAATAATGATGATAACGTTTTGAGCCAGCGGTACCTGGGTGAGAGAGAGAGAAAGACACACACACACAAACACACACACACACACACACACACACACACACACACACACACACACACACACACACACACACACACACACTCATGGAAAAAATCCATAACCAAAATTCATATGGAAGGATTTGGATTTCAATGCACCTGAACATTCTTTTACCAACATTTCATAACGTGTTCAAACATGAACTCTTAAAGGCAGGTAATAACGCATCACTGCCAGTTGTAATTCATGTGATCTGAACCATGTCAGAGCAGCTCTTTTTACATGTTCATCATCCTATTGAACGCTCAGATTTTGCTCTGACTGGTCCACTTCCACCTCTGGGCAACCACGGCCTTGATTGAAGTTTGTCCTCGGGATCGTACTGGTAGAGCCATGTTTCATCCCCTGTCACAGTTCTCTGCAGAAAAGCTTCAGAGTCCTCATCTCATTTGTTAAAAATTTCCATTGAAAGATCTACGTCTCGTCTGCTGCTGATCTGGCCGCAAGAGCCTAGGGACACATCGAGCAAACTCTCCACCAGAATTGTAAGTGCAGAACCCACAGAGATGTGGAGTGTGTCTGCTACTGATTCAGTGTTTATATGTCTATCCTTTTCACAATCATGTCACAAACAATCTCAACGTTTCCTCACAAAATGATGTTGATGGCCTGCCAATGCAGGGCTCATCTTCAATTCGTTTCTTCCACTTCAGAACCAACTATCCATCTGTAGGTTGTTGATTTGTTTGGGGCATTGTCACCATAAACTTGTTTCTGAGCATCAATGATTTGCCTATTCTCCCAACAGAATGTCACCATGAATTTAATGTTTGTCCTGGCCTCAATTTCGGTGGAATCCATGTTGCTTGAATGGTGCCTGACTTCCATCTGATGGCGATGCATTATTACTTGCAGTTAAGGGTTCATGTTTGAACGCATTATAACATGGTACAAGAATTTTCAGGTGCATTGGAATCAAAATTTTCCATATGATTTTTAGTTATGCACTTTTCCTGCAAACTTTTTGAAACCTTCTTGTATATATTTATATATATATTTCATTAATGAAATGGAATGATCATTGTGCTGATCAGCCAAAGTATCCCAAAATTTGGGATGCAGAGAGCGGCAGTAAAATAAGCAAAGTAAAGGCTCCTAAGTATTTCTTTTCTCGCATCTAACTAGAATGCTAGCTGTGCCGTTTGTTCAGTATGACTAAATTTCCACCAGATATATTCTGCATCTGCCGTGAACTACCAGTTGCAACGCTTTCTGCAAAAACCACTGCCCTGCTACCAGAAGCTATATAGGGTACTATCTTTTAGGGTACTTACAAATATATATATATATATATATATATATATATATGTGTGTGTGTGTGTGTGTGTGTGTGTGTGTGTGTGTGTGTGTGTGTGTGTGTGTGTGTGTGTTTATATATATATATATATATATATATATATATATATATATATATATATATATATACATGGACAGAGAGAGAGAGAGTGAGTGAGTGAGTGAGTGAGTGAATTAGAGAGAATGCGAGGTGGGTGACACGAGAGAGAGAACATGCCAAAGAATTTGATAAAGCGCAACTCGGGTTACGAGTGAGTCGACATAAATACTTGAACTGTGACTGCCATAACTATCCTTGCGTGAGTCAACTGCCGGCAGGGCAGGCCATTTGGGTTCCTTTGAGCGCCCTAGTTATTAATTTAACTGTTATTATTACGCTGATTGTTAATTTAACTGCTGTGTTATTACCACGTTAAAGGTCCGGTGACTATCGTATGCAGAGAGAGAGAGAGAGGAGAGAGAGAGAGAGAGAGAGAGGAGAGAGAGAGAGAGAGAGAGAGAGAGAGACAGGAGAATGACGAGTAGAGAGAGAGAGAGAGAGAGAGAGAGAGAGGAGAGAGAGAGAGAATGACAAGAAAAAGAGAGAAAATGAAAACGAAGGAAATTGAATTCGGGGACGATTTACTTAATAGGAAGATGGACCCAGCATGTGACGTGGCATCCCCAAATGAAAATTATTGATATATAGTCGCCCAAATTTTTCCAAATGGTTGTGTTCCTTTTTGTAAAAAGTGAGCATTGCCGTGATCCGGGGTATATATTGTATTATTATGTGTGTGTGTGTGTGTTTTGGTTTTTGGTGTGTGTGTGGTGTGTGTGTGTTGGGGTGGGTGTGTGTGGGGTTTGGGTGTGTGTGTGTGTGTGTGTGTGTGTGGTTTGTGTGTTGTGTGTGTGTTGGGAGCAAAATGAGGTTGAGAGCACTGGTCATCAGTTTTAAGCGAGAGCCCCCCGCAAGCCACCCAGGTGTGAGCGAGAGGGAAGATTTCTTAGCGTGTATTGATAGGGGTTTAGTTTTGGGGGCTTATTGATGGAATAAAATGAGCCCCCAACAGCCCCCCTGTCCCCGGGTGGGGACGAGGGGGGTGGAGGGACCCTAGGGGCTTGGGTGTCGTCGTGTCTCTCCCACCCCTTACGGACTTTTCCTTTTATGCGGGGGTTTCCCTTCGAGGGGGATGTTTATCCCCGTGGAAAAAAAAAAAACCGGGGCTATCTGCTCCCCAAGGAAAAGGGGCGGACGCTAAGGTGTGTGTATAATATATATATATATAATAATAATATTATAATATATATATATATAATAATATATATATATATATATTTTAAAATTAAAAATTTTTGGGTGTGGTGTGTTGTGTGTTGTGTGTTGTGGGTGTGTATAGGCCTCTTTATATAAAAATTATATTTTTTTTATATATAATATAGTATAATATATTAATTATATATAATATATATATATATTTTATATTATTATTTATATTGTGTGGTATATATACTTGATATAAAATATATATATTATATAATATATATAAATATAATTAATATATATATATATATATTTATATATAATTTTGATATAGTTTAAGCGTCAGGGGAAAGGGATAAATTGAAAAAACCAGCATTTTATTCCTGCCTCGCGCAGTGGCCGAGGGTGGCCCTCCAGAACTGATAACGTGGAAAACCCGATCTGTGATGTGAAGGTAATCATTAGTGTTAGTGGAAGGATTCGAAAATTTATCATTAGGGGGGAAAAAAGCAAAAAAAAGTTTCGCCTTATTTTTTCATTTTTCTCTCATTTTTATATACTATAATTTTGGTTCCCTTTATATTGTTAGCTTTGTTAGTGTGTGTGTGTGTGTGTGTGGAGTGGTCTGTGTTGTTGTGTGGTGGTGTGGTGTGCATGAAAAAAAGAAAGGTTTTGTTTTTACAGATTCGTGCTGTTCCGAAGGGTACTATTCAAATTTTTTGGGATATATATATAAAATATATATTATATTATATATATTAATATATGTAATAAACCATATATATATATTTATAGAAAATATTTTATATATATATATATAATTTTAAAAATTTTATAATAAAAAACAACACATATAATAAATATAAATAATTTTAATATAATATATATATATTATATAATATTATATATATTTTCTTTCCCCTCCCCTCCCCCCTCCCTCTCTCTCTCTCCTCTCTCTCTCTCTTCTCTCTTCTCTAATAATAATATATATATATAAATATATATATATTATATATATTATAATAATATAAAACATATATTTTTATTATATATATTAATTTCAATTTTTTTATATATATAAAATATATATTATATAATAAATTATATATTCTCTTCTCTCTCCATATTATATATAAAATTATATATATATTATATTAATATATATATTATTATAATATATATATATTTATATAATATATATTATATATATATATTTATATATAAATATATAATATATATATTAAAAATTATAACCACAACACACACACAATACACAACGCACGCACACGCACACACACACAAAACACCACACACACACACAACATGTGTGTGTGTGTTGTTGTGGTTGTGTGTGTGTTTGTGTGTGTGTGTGTGTGTGTGTGTTTGTGTGTGTGTGGTTTTTTGGGTTTTGGTGTGTGTGTGTGTGTGTGTGTGTGTGTGTGTGTGGTGTGTGTGGGTGTGTGTCCTCTCTCTTCTCTCTCCCTTTTTCCCCTCTCTCTCTCTCTCTCTCTCTCTCTCTCTCTCTCTCTCTCTCCTCTCTCTCCTTTCTCACTCTGTCTCCATGTCTCTCTCTCTCTCCATTCTCTCTCTCCTCTCTCTCTCTCTCTCTCTCTCTCTCCCCTTATTATATATATATAATATATATTATATATATATATATTAATAATTATATAACACCCACGCCGCACGCCACACACGCCACACAACACTCACACAAAACACAACCCCTGTCTGTCTGTCTCTCCCTCTCTCTCCAAATATATCATCATCAATAACGGTATGATAATGTTTGAGCAGCCATGGACCTCTCCACCATCCTTCGCCACTCAACTCGATCTTGCGCTTTTCTTTCCACTTGTACCATCGACAACCCACAAATATCTTTGATATTGTCGCTCAGTCTTGTCTTCGGTTTGCCTCTTCCTCTGTTTCCTATTACCATCCCTGTCAGCAAGTTTTTCTCAATGCTTTAACTTCTCATCACATGACCAATAAACTTTAATTTCCTTTTCTTCAAGATGTCCAACAGCCGGTCTTTACAATTTATTTTTCTCAGCACTTCATCATTCGTTTTCTTTTCTGTCCAGTTAATACGTAGTACTCGTCTGTAACACCACATTTCAAAACTATTGACTTTTTTAATGTCTATCTTCTTCAGTACCCAACACTCAGAACCATATGACGCAATTGGGAAAACTAATGAGTTCAATAACCTCAGCTTTGTCCATAAGGTAATGCTTCGGTCTTTCAGATGTTATTGAGAGCAAACTGTGGCGTTTTTGGCAATGGTTTAATTCTTCTTTTTATCTCCGGTGAATCATCATATGTATTAGTTAAAACAGCTCCAAGATAAGTGAACTCTTTCACATTTTCCACAACCACTCCATTGCTTGTAACATGTTCACCATCGTTCATTGCCGGTTATCTTCTAATCTTCATGATTTTAGTTTTCTTGGCAGTAAGAAACAAACCAGCCTTTCCGCTTGCTTCTCTAACTTTATCTAGTAGTTGTTGTAGTTCAATGATACTGCTGGCAATTAAAACTATATCATCGGCGTATCTTAGATATGATATTTTGTATCCTCCAACATCTACAGTTCCTCCAAAATTCTCTAGAGCACTTCTCATAATTGCTTCAGAATATGTATTAAAGAGGTGCAGAGACAGAAAGCAACCTTGTCGTACTCCTTGGTTGACTTCGAACCATTCTGTTAACCCATAAGTGGTTCTGACAGTTGCTTGTTGTTGGTCATACATGGCTTTTATTAGTTGGATGATGTGTTTTGGATATTTCATATTGCTCATGTTATTCCAGAGGATATCGTGATCAATAGTATCAAAAGCTTTCGAGTAATCGATGAAACACAGGTATAGGTCTTTCTGATGTTCTCTGTTTTTCTCTATGATCAATTTCAGACTTAGAATCTGGTTTCTGGTACCTCTTCCAGGGCGAAAACCTGCTTGTTCGTCTGCAATTTCTTCTCTTAACTTCAACTTCATTCTTTCAGCAATAATTTTCAACAAAATTTTGCTGCTGTGACTTATTAATGCAATTGTCCTGTTATTGTTGCATTGGAGTGCGTCACCTTTTCTAGGTATAGGAGTAAAGACTGATTTTACCCAGTCTTTTGGTCCTTTTCTTTCATTCAAAAATTTCGTACAAAGTTTGTAGAAGAAGTATTCAACACTTTTGCCAGCATTCTTGATTAGTTCTGCTGTTATTTCATCTATTCCCGGGCTCTTGATATTCTTTAATTCTTTTATGGCTTCATCTAGCAGTGGCGGTGGTTCATCTTCGCTGTCATTGAGTCTAATTAATGTTGTTGTTAGATCTTTATTCTTTTATATAGGTTGGAACAATATTGATTCCATCTATCTTTGACTTCTTTTCCATCACATAAAACAAGTCTATCTTCAGTTTTGATAGTGCCCATTGTAGGTTTAAATTTTCGTGTAATGTTTCGTACTCCTTGGTAGAGTTCTTTAGTTGTCTTATTGACAGAACAGTTTTCAATTCTCTGGCAATGTTAATTTAAATATTTTTCCTTATCTCGTCGCAATAATCTTTGAATTTTTGTATTTTGTTTTTTTGTAAATTACTTCTTCAACTGGATTATTGATACCCTTTGATTTTAGGCATCTTCTTGTTTCAATTCACTTAGTGTTTCTTCAGATATCCAGGGGGAATTTGTCTTTTTTTTTTTTGGCGATAGTTTCTTAAGCAGCGCTCAGCTCTATTCCTTCTTCCCACAACCCATTTGGTGTTTTATCATCTTCACATTGATTGAGTACTTCAAATTTGTTTGACACTGTAATTCTGTAATTGTTATCAAGAGTTTTGTAGTCGAGCTTTAGAGGCGGTGTTGGACGCTCCATCTTTTTGAGTCTTATTTGAAAGTCGATAGTTAGAAGTTGGTGGTCACTGTTGCAGTCGGCACCAGGTCTTGTCTTGGCATTTTTTATAAAACTTGTGTTGAAACAATGTGTTGGCTATAACTAGATTATTTGTACTACAGAATTCAATAAAATCTTCACCTCTTTCATTTATATCTCCAAGGCCGAATTTTCCACAGTTGTCATTTTATAGATCATTTTTTGCCAACTTTGGCGTTGAGGTCTCCCATGATTACATTTACATCTCTGTTAGGGATTGTGTCTAAAGTTTCTTGGAGAGTGTTATAAAATTTTTCCATTTCTTCATCACTTGCAATGTTTGGTGCGTAGCATTGTAAAATACTAATGTTATGAGGTTTTGCTTGTATTCTGACATTTAAAATGCGATCATTTATTGGGCTGTACCCAATTAGTGCATTTGCAGTTTTTTTCGTGAGAATCATAGCAACTCCGTGACTATAATTTCCTTGTTTTGTTTTCTTTAGTTTTGAAACTTCCATTACTTTTCCAATTGGTCTCACTTATTCCTAGTATTTGAATGTTGTATCTATCCATTTCGTTACAGACAGTATGCAATTTACCCATCTCTTTCATTTTTCTTACGTTCCACGTCCGATTTTTAATGTGTTTCTTAACTGGACATGTTTTCTTTGTCTTCCACATGCATATTTAACATTGTCAGCCTGGTTGCCTACTGAACAACGCGCCCCTTGATAACCCACGCGACGGGCGATGTGGTATGAATTATTATTTCTGTATTTAATCATCGGTGTAGAGGTTTGTCAGGAGAAAAGAAAAGTTGAGTGGAATCCCCCAGGCTCCTTCTCAACTCGCAGTCTCCAACTAACTAGGAGGAACTATCTCTGCCGCTTTGAAACAGTTACACTTTAATACGCCAGACATATTGTTTGGTGAAACCAGTAGTCAGTAGAACCGAAGGTGTTTTCACCAGATATCCACTGCCCTGCTGCCGACAGCTTCACCGCAACCCTGGCATAGGGAGCTAATAGGGTGCTATCCTTGTTCAAGGGAACCCCAGGGTGCAGTTTATTGTCTTACCCAGGACAACTCCAAATATATATATATTATATGACAAATATTTTTAAAATATATATATATATATATATATATTATATAAAAAATATTTTTTATATAATTATATAATATATATTTATATATAAATATATATTATATTATATATATCTATATATATACATTATTAAAAGTGTGGTGTGTGTTGTGTGTGTGTGTGTGTGTTGTGTGTGTGTGTGTGTGTGTGTGTGTGTGTGTGTGTGTGTGCGTGCGCGCGCGTGTATATGTATGGATATAAATGTGTGTGTGTGTGTGTGCGCGCGCGCGCGCGTATACACACACACACGCACGCACGCACACGCACGCACACACACACACACACACACACACACACACACACACACACACCAAAACATACACACACACACACACACACACACACACACGCACGCACGCATACATACACACACACACACACACACACACACACACACACACACAAGCACGCACGTACGCACACAAAAAAACACACACACACACACACACACACAACATACACACAAGCACGCACGTACGCACACAAACAAACACACACACACACACACACACACACACCACACACAACCACACACACACACACACACACCCCACACACACACACACACACCACACACACACCCCACACTTCATGACGTCTGATCAAATATTGTCCTCTTTTTAAATAATGCAAATCAAACAACATCAGATTCAATTCAATTGTTCACCACTAATACAGAAAAACTGTTCGATAAAATGCTATGACATCGGAAAATGCAAACCCCAAAACCATTGTTTGCAAATATCCAACTGTTGTTTTTGTCACGATTCATGTCTTCTAATACCAGATCAGCTTTGGGAAATTTTGTCGTGTTTGTAAACAACCCGGAGTTATGTCAACACCAGTGGATTTTTTTTAAAACGCTCCGGACTTGCTCGTGGCTTTGCTCGAACATAATGGTTTGCGTGAATCGTTCCCTTTACATTTGCCTATCTTTGCCTCTCCTGCATATGTAGCAGATTTTATTGATAGATAGGAATAACAGAGTTGTAATGTAAAATGTAACACACACACACCACACACACACACACAACACACACACACACACGCACGCACGCCACGCACGCACACACACACACACCACACACACACACACACACACACACCACACACACACACACACACACACACCCACACACACACACCACCACACACACACACACACACACACACACATACATACAGCACCGCGCACGCGTTTTTCGAAGGTTTCTGAGTGTTAAAATCAACTATGCAAAAAAAATACAAAAACATTTGTAAAAGGGCCACACATTTTATCTTCAGTGGGAGAAAGGCTGCTAATGACGTCATGCTCTATTTTCGTGAACGAAGATCAGTACAACTTGCATCAGGGGTCAAATTTCCCATGTTAGGTGGGAGAGTGAAAGAGAAGGCAGGGAGTGCATGTGACGTCGGGTTTTCTCTATCATGATCTAAGGACCAACTTTATTATACACGGAGAAGGTAAAGGTAGAACGAAGAGATGGTCCTAATGACAATGGGACTTGGCAGAATATATATGCAGTGGACTCTAATTTTTATGAAATATCAAGGGTATGGAGGTTTAGGAAGTGGGGAAGTGGCTAGCATTATGAGTTAAGATGTGTGGGTGAGGTCACTGCATCTGTGAGGCCTGAGTTGCAGCAAGATGTTCGTGGATAACATGAAGAGTGGGCTTCGGGTGGATCAGACTAACCCATCAATAAGCATACCCAAGCAAGTCTAAACAAAGCAACCCCCTCCCTCACCGCTGCCACCAATCCTGCAGCATGTGTCTCTCGCTTTTTGAGATCTTTGGAGTATTGTATCAGGAATGAACTTTCTTGAAAGTTCAGCCATATTTTGGGGGACCCCTTTTAAAATATGCATAGAGAGACTGTGCTTATTCATCATGAAATAATCATTATGTTTTTGTTGGTTATATGATCGATTATCTCGGCATTCATGTAAAACTCAAAAAAATAGGATTAGTTACATTTACCCATTATTTATAAAAAAAATAAAAACAAATTGAAACTACTTCCAAAAAAAATTGAACGATATTTCAAAATCTTTTTCTTTTCACTATTTAGATTTGATCCTTTATAGCCTAACAAAATTATTTTTTTTCTTTAGTCCCTTTAAAACCGAACGACTATTACAAAGCTGATGAATGCGTAACTTATGCTGAATGACTGCCAGTCATAATCTAAGTGCTTCATTAAATTTTATCAGCAACGTCATATTATTCAAACCCATTTTCTTCTCTAGTAAGTATTATCCATTTCATCTTTCCGTTTCTGACTTACTCTTTTTCCCCACAAACTCATCATCATCACCATCATCATCATCACTCTTATCATTCACATCATATTACAGATGATCTATCTGGGTGCCTCCAGCGATAATGCTACAGCCACGCTTTCACCGCACACAAAAACTCGCAGTTGAGTACTAGGTATTAGGAATGGAACAGATATTCCTTCGACTAAAATCGGGTAAGATTGATAACGTATGCAGTCCAAACCCCCTTGGCGAGACCTGGTTTAAGTGGGAGGCGAGGATGCAAAACTGGGGAGATGGGTTTCTGCAATGACCTTGCATCTTATTCTTCCCAGAATATTAAAGTAATGAAATGTATATGGACGCTTACGTTTTACATATGTTAGTTTGTTTGACTGATTGCGAATGTTTTGACATGCATCCGTGATCTTTGTTCATGAAAAACTCTTAATGTATTTTCCCTTTTTGTGGGGCGGGGAGAGTTAGAACTGATTCACTTCATTACTTAATGTAATTGTTAAATGCACACTGTAAGTTCAAACTTTTTTATATCGGAGAATCTGATTGCAGACTTGCATCCTATGATTTATTTGCCAAACCTGTAAATACGGGACATTAACTGATACAAAGAAGAGTCTCCCCTTGAAACTGTGGGAATAGTCGCTTTGGGATCGGCCGCAAATACTGACTCTGTCATGCAGTATGTTTATCACATCAGTGCATTCATTTAGCCGAAAATAGTGCTGCACTAATAATTTTGAGAAAAACTTTCAAAAATGAATACACAAAAAATAAAGATTTTTCTATACTCACAATGAAAACAGTTACATAAAGGCGCGCAAGGATTTAATTCTAAAAAAAAAAAATGTTCAAATAGATTACTGGTCTTCCAGATGACATTATAGGATCAAAGAATCTCATCATCTTTGCTAAGGCTTTGTCGAGAGGGATCTGAAAACCTGGTGGATTAAGTTGAAGAAGAATCAAAAAGGGACCTCTTTCTCTCTCTCTCCTTTCTTCTTCTTCTTCTACCTTATTAATTATTGAAAAAAAAAATATTTATATGAGAATCTTAGAAACCTTTGTCTATTGTACAAGGGATACAAATTGACAATGGTATAAATAAATGTATCCTAAAAGCATTATCCACTTGCATTTTTAATGTCTATTTTATTAACCTAACCTGTCTTTTCATAATTATGACCTATTTTTATACAACATAAGTTATTGAAACAAAAAACATTGAGCGATATTGAATCCTTCCTCGATGTATTTTTGTTACAGTAAAGTTCCCCTTCCCGCAGAAACGCGAAAAGGATTAAAAAATACCACATCGGGGGATTAGGATGTATATCGACAGAAATTAAGAAACAGACCATAAGTTAACAGTTTTCATAATTATCCGCTAGCTGTTTGGCTAGAAGACAGCAATACATTATGAATAAAGCACAATTAGTTTGTTAACAGTGCCTTAGCCCAATCGGTACGCATGGCAAGAATACATGCCATGCCCACTGTATTATAAGTTTATTTATTGTATATACACATAGATGGGTCCAAGTGTTGTCACCAAGGAATCAGTTTTTGCCTACCTATCTACCTATTTACCCCTTTCCTTTTAATCTTGGAAAGGGCTTTGATTTTTCTTTGTCTTTAAATGTTCCATGTTTAAAATAATTTTAAAAACCTAACTCAAAAAACAAAAATAACAGTTTTTTTTTTTCTTTTGGTTACAACCCGGGATTGGGCAAGGTTATTAAGCCAATGGACCTATTATTTATCAATCTTTATAAGGGCATAAAGTTTTGTTTTTTTTTTTTTTACTTATTTTTGTTTCAAATTTCAGATAATAATTTTTTTTATGTGAAAAGGGATATTTTTTATTCTGCAGTAATTTTTTTAAGGTTTTTCTGTTTTTGTTTAATCTATGGGAGTTATGAGGAAAGGGCTTTTAAGATGGTTTGTGCAAAAGTTTAGGCACTGTGGAG
>NC_051387.1:21364757-21372257 GCF_015228065.2 Penaeus monodon
CACAACACACACACACACACAACACCACATACACACACACACACACCACACCACACACACACACACACACACACACACACACACTCACACACACAACCCACACACACACACACACACACACACACACACACACACACACACACACACACACACACACACACACACACACACATACACACAAGCACGCACGTACGCACACAAACAAACACACACACACACACACACACACACACACACACACACACACACACACACACACAACACACACACACACACACACACACACACACACACACACACACACTTCATGACGTCTGATCAAATATTGTCCTCTTTTTAAATAATGCAAATCAAACAACATCAGATTCAATTCAATTGTTCACCACTAATACAGAAAAACTGTTCGATAAAATGCTATGACATCGGAAAATGCAAACAAACCATTGTTTTGCAAATATCCAACTGTTGTTTTTGTTCACGATTCATGTCTTCTAATACCAGATCAGCTCGGGAAATTTTGTCGTGTTTGTAAACAACAGGAGTTATGTCAACACCAGTGGATTTTGTTACACGCTCCGGACTTGCTCGTGGCTTTGCTCGAAATCATAATGGTTTGCGTGAATCGTTCCCTTTACATTTGCCTATCTTTGCCTCTCCTGTATATGTAGCAGATATATTGATAGATAGAATAACAGAGGTGTAATGTAAAATAAAAAACACACACACACACACACACACACACACACACACACACACACACGCACGCACGCACGCACGCACACACACACACACACACACACACACACACACACACCACACACACACACACACACACACACACACA
The DNA here is from genome assembly GCF_015228065.2 of Penaeus monodon. Taxonomy (NCBI): domain Eukaryota; kingdom Metazoa; phylum Arthropoda; class Malacostraca; order Decapoda; family Penaeidae; genus Penaeus; species Penaeus monodon. The sequence continues at coordinate 21,365,602 of NC_051387.1, forward strand.
CACACACACACACAACACACACACACACACACACACACACACACACGCACACACATACACACGCGCACGCGTTTATCGACGGTTTCTGTTGTGTTTAAATGAACTATGCAGCAAATACAAAACATTTGTAAAAGGGCCACACATTTTATCTTCAGTGCGGAGAAAGGCTGCTAATGACGTCATGCTCTATTTTCGTGAACGAAGATCAGCATCAACTTGATCAGGGGGTCAAACTTCCATGTTAGGTGGGAGAGTGAAAGAGAAGGCATGGAGTGCATGTGACGTCAGGTTCTGTATCATGATCCAAGGACCAGACTTTATTATACACGGAGAAGGTAAAGGTAGAACGAAGAGATGGTCCTAATGACAATGGGACTTGGCAGAATATATATGCAGTGGACTCTAGATTTTATGAATATCAAGGAGTATGGAGGTTTCTGGAAGTGAGGAGTGGCTAGCATTATGAGTTAAGACGGTGTGGTGTCAGGTCACTGCATCTGTGAGGCTGAGTTGCAGCAAGATGTTCGTGGATAACATGAGAGTGGGCTTCGGGTGGATCAGACTAACCCATCAAATAAGCATACCCAAGCAAGTCTAAACAAAGCAACCCCCTCCCTCACCGCTGCCACCAATCCTGCAGCATGTGTCTCTCGCTTGTTGAGATCGTGGAGTATTGTATCAGGAATGAACTTTCTTGAAAGTTCAGCCATATGTTGGGGACACCTTTTATAAATATGCATAGAGAGACTGTGCTTATTCATCATGAAATAATCATTATGTTTTTGTTGGTTATATGATCGATTATCTCGGCATTCATGTAAAACTCAAAAAAATAGGATTAGTTACATTTACCCATTATTTATAAAATAAATAAGAACAAATTGAAACTACTTCCAAACAAAATTGAACGATATTTCGAAATCTTTTTCTTTTCACTATTTAGATTTGATCCTTTATAGCCTAACAGAATGTTATTTTTTTTCTTCTAGTCCTTTAAAACCGAACGACTATTACAAAGCTGATGAATGCGTAACTTATGCTGATGATGACCTAGTCATATCTAAGTGCTTCATTGAATTTATCAGCAACGTCATATTATTCAAACCCATTTTCTTCTCTAGTAAGTATTATCCATTTCATCTTTCTCGTTCTGTCATACTCTTTTCCTCACAAACTCATCATCATCACCATCATCATCATCACTCATTATCATTCATATCATATTACAGATGATCTATCTGGGTGCCTCCAGCGATAATGCTACAGCCACGCTTTCACCGCACACAAAAACTCGCAGTTGAGTACTAGGTATTAGGAATGGAACAGATATTCCTTCGACTAAAATCGGGTAAGATTGATAACGTATGCAGTCCAAACCCCCTTGGCGAGACCTGGTTTAAGTGGGAGGCGAGGATGCAAAACTGGGGAGATGGGTTTCTGCAATGACCTTGCATCTTATCTTCCCAGAATATTAAAGTAATGAAATGTGATTATGGACGCTTACGTTTTACCATATGTTACGTTTGTTTGACTGATTGCGAATGCTTTGACATGTATCCGTGATCTTTGTTCATGAAAAACTCTTAATGTATTTTCCCTTTTTGTGGGGCGGGGGAGAGTTAGAACTGATTCACTTCATTACTTAATGTAATGTGTTAAATGCACACTGTAAAGTTCTACGTTTTTATATCGGAGAATCTGATTGCAGACTTGCATCCTATGATTTATTTGCCAAACCTGTAAATACAGACATTAACTGATACAAAGAAGAGTCTCCCCTTGAAACTGTAGGAATAGTCGCTTTGGGATCGGCCGCAAATACTGACTCTGCCATGCAGTATGTTTATCACATCAGTGCATTCATTTAGCCGATATAGTGCTGCACTAATAATTTGAGAGAAAACTTTCAAAAATGAATACACAAAAAATAAAGAATTTTCTATACTCACAATGAAAACAGTTACATAAAGGCGCGCAAGGATTTAATTCTAAAAAAAAAAAATGTTCAAATAGATTACTGGTCTTCCAGATGACATTATAGGATCAAAGAATCTCATCATCTTTGCTAAGGCTTTGTCGAGCGGGATCTGAAAACCTGGTGGATTAAGTTGAAGAAGAATCAAAAAGGGACCTCTTTCTCTCTCTCTCCTTTCTTCTTCTTCTTCCTTATTAATTATTGAAAAAAAAGAAATATTTATATGAGAATCTTAGAAACCTTTGTCTATTGTACAAGGGATACAAATTGACAATGGTATAAATAAATGTATCCTAAAAGCATTATCCACTTGCATTTTTAATGTCTATTTTATTAACCTAACCTGTCTTTTCATAATTATGACCTATTTTTATTACACATAAGTTATTGAACATCAAGAACAGTTTGAAGCGATATTGAAATCCTTCCTCGATGTATTTCTAGTATACAGTACGTTACCCTTCACCAGAAATGGAGCTTAAATATACCACATCGGGGGATTAGGATGTATATCGACAGAAATTAAGAAACAGACCATAAGTTAACAGTTTTCATAATTATCCGCTAGATGTTTGGCTAGAAGACAGCAATACATTATGAATAAAGCACAATTAGTTTGTTAACAGTGCTTTAGCCCAATCGGTAAGAATGGCAAGAATACATGCCATGCCCACTGTATTATAAGTTTATTTATTGTATATACACATAGATGGCTCTACAAGTGCTTAGTCACCAAGGAATCAGTTATTAGTCCTACCTATCTTACCTATTTACCCTTTCCTTTGAATCTTGGAAAGGGTCTTTTGCATTATTTCTTTGTCTTAACTGTTACCATGACTTTAATAATAATTTAAAAATCCTAACATCAATAACAATAATAACGGTATTTTTTTTTCTTCTTGGCTCATCCAACCAGCGGCATGTTGGCCAAGGTTATTAAGCCAATGGATCCTATTCATTCTATCAATCTTTATAAGGTCATAAAGTTTTGTTTTGTCTTTACTTATTATTGTTTCATTATCAGATAATAGATTTGATGTTGTGAAAGGTATATTTTTTATTCTGCAGTAATTTCTTAAGGTTTGTCTGTTATTGTTGAATCTATGCAGGTTTATGAGGAAATGGGCCTATTGTTAAGATGGTTGTGCAATGTGGGCACTGTGGAGGAAATCTTTTTTCGATGACTGGCGTGAGGTGGGTAATTCTTGTGGCGTTTGTTCTTAGGCGTGCCAACACACCCTCTTACTCTTCTGTTTTTTCTGTGGGCTGCGTCCACGTTTCTATATGGTTGTGTGTTTGGTTGTATGTCTAGGTTGGTCCTCACTTTGCCAGCAAGAGATGTATTTTTGCTTTTATAAGAGACACAAAACACCTGAGATCTGTACGAAACGTATGGTAGTGTCCAAATCGTTAGTGACTCGCTAGTTGTCAGCTTGTTCATTGCCATGGATGGCCTTAGAGGCTCGGTACCATATTAGCTTGATGATTGTGGCACCAGGTAACTTACGAATGATATTACAGCATTCAATTTATGTGGTTCTAATGACTTAATATTTTTAGGGAATTAATGAATCTGACAAATAACTATCGGTGGGTCGTCGATTAGGCAAAATCAAAATAGCTTTGTCAATAGCAAATAAGTCGGCAAGAAAGATCGATGTATTGATTCGGCAGCCTTCAATTGGGACATTAGTCGACAATACACCGCACTCACACCCTCATTTGTTTGAGGCCGTCGTATATACATGATAAAAAGGAGGATGTTAAATAAGGATCTTCTCTAAACCGCGGTTACTCACCTCTGGCGCCATGGCCTTAGTTGATGGAAGCCAAGCTTTCATGATGGAAAAATTGGGTGCTTCCCATAGCGCTATATTTGACTGTACCAGGATATCAGGGGTAGAGAGATCTATTACCGATTTCTCGACGAGGTCGTTTGAGTATTGTGGCAAAGGGCCTAATGCCTCCAATGCATAGGGGAGGCTCGGCGTATCGAGGCACCTTTACGCATAAGGTTCAGAGCTAGTTGGCCGCGTACTGAGTCGGAGGGAGGTACTCCTGACTTCACCTCAAGACGCTCGATCCGTAGTGCACTTCAGGGCTCCAAGACACACACATGAACAAGCATTCTGCACACCATTCAATCCCTTCAAAGTCGAGTTTGATGCCGAGCCATACACGATTGACCCATAATCTACTTTAGACCTAACGAGGGCTTTATATATCATAGCAAAGACTTCTATCAGCTCCCCATTTATTTCCAAGCAAGGCCTTTAATAATGTTTAGTGCTCTTGACATTTATTCTTTAAGACAATGTGTCTTTCAATTGAGTTACTATCAAAAAAGTCGCCACGAGAAACGTAGCAGAATTTTGAATAGGTATTGGGTGGTTAGTTAGTCTTATGTTTGGTATCTTTCTGTGTGAAAAAAATTACCCCAATACTCTTTCTAATGGAAAACTTAAAACCCCACTGGAGGCCACAGTTATGAATCATATCCAGTGCCATGGTGCGATTTGCTGGAATTGCATTATTGCTGGAGTGCCATAATCACAATCAATAAGCGATACCAGTTAAGTATTTAAAGATTCCGGGAGGGGAACTGGTTATAAGATGCATTAAGCATAAGAAAAATAATGTTGGTGACAAGGACACTTCCTTGTGGGGCCCGTTGCCTGGACAAAAATGTTCCCCCTCCCCCCCCCGAAAAGTGACATTGTTGGAAAATAATTTGACAGCAAAAGTTCTGTCAGAGATGAAATTTTGAATAAAAACAAGGCAGTTTCTACGTATCCAAAAGCATAAAGTTTTCTGAGTAGGCATATCGCCAAGTAGTGAGGCTTCTTCTATATCTAAAAAATACTGCAAATCAAAAAATTTTTTTGCAATGGCCTCTTGATATGACTGTCAGCAACTTTACTAGTGATCGAGCGTTTGGCGTCCCTGCGGAGCCCACTGCTCGTTCAACTAGCAAATTACTACTGGAATTAAGAAATGCAGTAGCCTACTGTTAACAATTAGTCCATTGGGCGGTAGGAGAGGGGCCAGTCTAGGATCACCCCCTTTCAATATGGGAAAATGATGTGGGCGAAGTGCCATGAGTTGGAAAAGTGCGGCTTTCCAATTGCATTGTACCACTTCTACCAACTAATAATGTCCATCATGATTAAGATGCTATCATCTCATGATAGAATTCTCATCGGGCCTGGGGATGTTCTCTCCCCCCCCCCCTCCCCCGGCTTCTAGGGCTGGACCAAAGCTCATCCATGTTAGATCTGTATTTGTAACAAAAGTCATCTCTGTGGCAGTGAATGGTTGCAGTCAGCCTCTTCCTTGATGGTTAGGAAGGTGGGATGGTAAATTAGCTGAGCTGCTTGTATGAGGGAGAAATGCCTGGCGAGTGCATAGCAATGTCTCTAGGTGAATCGAAATTACTGTCCTCTCAATGATTTGTTATTTTAAAAGATTTTTTTTATTAATTATTAATAGTGGACCAAACCTTGATGTTTTGTATTGCGTTTATGTTAGAGACAAAGCTCCGCAGAAGTCGCTTTTTGCTTTCTTATACTCTCCGAGCCCTAAGCTCTTGCTGGTTGTAATTTGCAAAAGTTCTCATTTGTGATGTTATTTTTGAAAAGCATGTAGGCCTTATATGCGTCGGCACAACGCCCTGCGGCAATCTGGTGTCCACCTGGAAAATCTATGCTAACGTTATCCTGTCGAGTTTTAGGACATGGATAGCAATTGCTGTTTATAATCGAAATTTGACATATGTTTACTTATCATCAATGTTTTCTCCAACAAGCAGCCCCTGGACGCTCCTTGTGAAGGCGACCCAGTCTGCTCTTTTTACGTTAAATTTGAGGTGCTGAAGGCGTCTCACTGTTGTCGCATGAATATTTATAAAAATAGGAAGATGGATCGATTCCAAACGAGTCGTCAATGGCGTCCCACAGGCACTTGGCTGCTATTGATGAATTGAGACCATGTGATAAGCAATAAAGCTCAAATTACCGGTATTATCGTCCACCGCGTCGGACTACATCATCAGAAGGATTAATCTGATTCATTAATCAACTTAACTACTTTCTCACCTCTACATCACACGCGGGAACACCATAGTATGATGAGCATTAAAATCAGCATAAATTATTTCATGTTGGGCAGGACGTTCTGAAGAGCAAAAAAGCTCACCATAGGCATCACTGCATCAGCGTGGGCGACAATAAAGTCAGATGACGTACATTAATTTTTACTTTGCATGCGGACAAACTCAAAGTAGAATCAATAGTCACTTCTGTAAAAGGTAGTGTACATGGCGACTCGCCCTCCACCCATACCCTCGATCCTCCAACAATAGATGGTAGTTCCTCAGCAAACGACCTCGTCAGAGACGAGGTTTTGTGTTACCGGCGTTTCTTGGAGAAACTATAATCATCGGGAGCATAGGACGACGCTAAGTAATTTCAAGGTCATTTACTTTAGATCCATTGTATAATTGGTTCGACGCGAAGATTACGGTTTATGGGGTTTGGAAGTGCCTTGTCCACCAGTTTTTTTCTTCTCTTTTTGGGAGGGAGACGCCTCCTCTCCCTCACTTCCCGTGGACCTCTCTCGGGATGGTTTGGAGACAGAAGCCTCCATGTCCTGCACCTTCTGGTGAGGGAGACGACTGACAGAT
>NC_051387.1:21382257-21384757 GCF_015228065.2 Penaeus monodon
CACACACACACACACACACACACACACACACACACACACACACACACACACACACACACACACACACACACACACACACACACACACACACACACACACACACACACACACACACACACACACACACACACACCATCCTTTTTCCAGACCAACCACAAATCTGTTTTTGGAGTGCAACTATTGTTCATTTCCTTCAGGTTTCAAAATCTGCTGGCATAACCGTTTAATAAATTGCCTGAAATAAAAACTGAGTTTGTAGGAAATGGTATTATATAATTTCTTCTAATAGATTATTATTCGTTATCATTAAGTAGAAAAGAACGATCAAGGTCTTTATCGCTTGCAGAATTTTTCTATGGTAAACTAAATATTTCACACAGAACTGAGCGGAAGAACTGAAACTAAATGAAGTGTCCATTATGAATGAAAGCACGCATCCTGAAGAGAATTAAAACACTGAACGTCTGTATTTGAGTATGCATAATCCAATATGCTCATCATTCAATTATTATGACAACGCTTTCATCTTTACAAAGTCTGCGTCTTATTCTCTCGTATCCAAAATAATTTTGAACATTAATAGGGCAAACAGTAAAATTGGCGTGAGGTGATTTTCTTGTTTTGTCGTATTATATACCTATTAAAATTCTTGTGCATTTTATTTTCAAGAAGACGCCATTTTGCAGTAAATTCTTCAGAGTGAGATTTCATGCTTCTATATGGCTTCTGTAGAAAACGGGGGTTCTGAGATATTCTTTGCTTTATTTCCTTGTTTCATTAATATTTAGTAATCATTTACTTGATTTTTACTAATAATTAATTTGATTTTCTTTGTCGATTTATTTACATTTAGGCCAGAAGTGTAGCTACACTAACTACATGCATAAAATTAGACAAAATGGAATTCATATAAATGTAAAGAACAAGCGGAAATACAAATGCTTTGTCTGTTACTTGTATCCTCTAACAATGTGTAACTGTTTTCAAAGAGCAATAGCTGGAACAAGCTATATTTGAAACAAATCCCTCTCATTACATTTCATTCTGCATTTACTGAGTCGAGCCATGACTGTTATCACGGTCGACAATTATCGAGACAAAGCGTGAAGTATTAATATATGAATATCACTTATTCCTCGGAACTAAAGCTTAACATAGGCAACATGCCACAGTTTTGCTGTATATATGTTTCATTTTTGCCTCGTAACTAAAACGACGTCGGCATTAGTGAGAGGCAAATACAGAGCGAAATAAACAATGATCATTAACCCAGGCGTTTGTCTTTGTTGTAACAATGGCTAGGCGTTGTTGAATTGTGGTAATTAGGGGAAATGGCCGGCGTGAGTGCTACTGATGCGACAAACATTTCAGCTTCAAGTAGATTGTTCGTAATTATAAGAATAACACGTAGGTAACATGTTGCTTCTGACCCTTTAAGAGTCGCAATTTAAAGAAATGATCCCTATATTTTTTTCCGATTTTAAAAGGTTTGCCTTTGAATGCATTAATAATATGGCAGTTACAAACAAGAGGGAATTAGATGTTCACACGTTAAAAGAGTTTGGAAATTTGTCCGTTTGTGTGTTTATTTCTAGGTTAGTGCTGCGGTCTAGGTCTATACGCAAAGGTGAGTAAGAAAATAGAAATTAAAAGAAAGAAAAAAAAAACATGCAGTGTTTAATTGTTATTGTTTTGAAACAATACATTTTATCAAATCTGCTGTACATGATATATGAATGTCATATGCAAATATACATACATACATACAGTATGAGTGTATATATGTACATGCGCGCGCGCGCGCGCGCGTGCGTGTGTGTGTGTGTGTGTGTGTGTTTGGTGTTGTGTGTGTGTGTTTGTTGTGTGTGTGTGGTGTGTGTTTGTGTGTGTGTGTGTGTTACATGCGCACACACACAGGTACTATATATATATGTATATATAAAATATATAATTATATATAATCTAATATATATAATATATATAAATATATATCATCATCATTACTAGTATGTGAGGTGGTATATTAATTGCATTTACGTTGTGATGCTCTGGAGGATCGTGGTGGGTAGTTCCTACGGGAGTGCGGTGTTACTTTTAGGTTCATGTCTTTATTTATGGGTTGGGAGTGATTGTGGCATTGGCCACCCAGTGCTAGCACAATCGAGGTAAGTCTGAAGAAATTATAACCTGAACTATGTACATTGATCAGTACCATTGACCCCTGATATATATATATATATATATATATATATATATATATATATATATATATATATATGTATATATATATATATTGTGTATAAAAGGAATGAATAAAGAACGAATACCTTCACAATACAAGAAATGTATTTGACCGGTTTCGAAATACAGTTATTTTTGTATTTCTGACGAATATATAATCAAAACCGATCAAATGTAAGATATTCATTCTCATTCATACCTTTTATACACGTCAACATTAATACGGTTCATGTATACATAATGTATACATATATATATA
>NC_051387.1:21397257-21399757 GCF_015228065.2 Penaeus monodon
TCACCCTGAAAATGAAGCCCTCCCCAAAACCCCAAATACATAATATGGTGGTGTTTCTGTTTTGGTGTATTTAAATTTTATATATTGTAAGAACTGCTGGTGAACAGTAATGGTAGTCAACTTATGACTTAAAAACATATGTAAGGGAAACACCGCTACGTTTTGGGAGTAGCGAGGCGGGTCACATACCGGCCACCACCCTGGGGCCCGAAGCGGGACCGCCCAAAAACCACCGAACTGAGTGTGCTGGGATCCCTTTTTGGACACAACTAAGCATCCCAGCTGCCGGAAGTGACAGAAGCAGCTGGAGGGAGTATGGGGGGAGCGAGGCGAGGTCACCGGTTCCGTTTGTTAATGACCCTCCATATACACTTCATATAGCTTGGCCACCTACTCACGCCTCGCCCTCCAGGCACCTAGATCTGTTTAAGGGGACCAACTTTGGTTGGTCATCCTTTCTTGTGTGCGTTGTTTTGGTGCATTTTCGTGTTGCTCCCTGTCGTCCTCTTTTCCTGTCCTTGAAAATCCATTTTTTAAACTTCCATGTCCTAAAAGGTTTTTGCACGATCCTCCTTTATTTAGTTTTCGTAGTCCTTGTCCTTTGTCTAACTCGGCGGCGTCCTCGTCCAGGTCCTTCTCGGCTGCATACTCATCCTCACGTCCTCATAATCTTTGTCTGGATCTACGGCCGGGTGATACCTGCGCTAACGAGCTCCTGGAGTTGACTGGACCTGCTGGCATCCAGGCAGGCGGATCCCATCCACAGATCTGGGGCGACGTACCGCATTGCGAGTCCTGTCCTTCGCTGATTAGGGCGTCCGGCAGCGGGCCCTTCCACTTATCATGGCGGCTAATCCTCCTCTGACGATATCCTGGTTCGCAGGCCTATGGCGATCTTCTGGTGATGTCCTTCCCACAGCATCCTAAGGTAACCGTTTCTGCAGCAGGGTCCTCCTTCGGTGCCGTGTCGGTTATTGTCGGTCTGACTGCTATATATAGTCAGGGAACCAGATCATACACGTAAGGGCCAGATAGTAGGAGAGAGAAAGGCAACAGAGAAGAGGGGGTGTTAAGTACCACTAGCCGGTTATCTATATAAATTTGCAATTTTTAATGTTCATTTTTTACTTTATTTTCGTCTTTTTTTGTGTGAGTTTTATTTCACAAAGATAAAGAAGAAAATGGGAGAGGGAGAAGTCAGTAGCGATCGCATGGACCTGGCTTGAACTACCAACTGTCTCTGATAGCTATGAGAGTAGATAAGGGAAACGAAAATGGCAATCAGCAAGGATTTACTTGAACCAATTGTTGTTGTCAGTGTCTTTTGCTCTGCGTGGATGAGTGAGTGAGTGAGTGAGTGAGTGAGTGAGTGAGTGAGTGAGTGAGTGAGTGAGTGAGTCAGTCAGTCAGTGAGTGAGTAGTGTGTGTGTCTGTGTGTGAGCGACAGCGGGCGTGAGTGAGAATGAAAATGAGAGTGACCTGACAGAAAATGTATCTCAAACACAAAGATTAACATTCAATACAACAAAACTGAGATAAATTAGCAATGCTGTTTATACAAAATTATTTCAACTACCACATTGAATTCAACATTTAATGATATATGACAGAATGTGTGCACTAATGCATTAATTATATGAAAAATTATTGCAAGCTTTTTAGCAAGCAAATGTTCCCATAATGCCATACAATGAAGCAAACCGAGCCAGGAAAATCTATAAATAACCTGCTCTCTTCTGTGTATCAGTGATGGGCGCTCGTGACATTCCCTATGGATATTTAGCCATCACGAATCACACAATCACTTAGGATATACCCAAAACATGCAAGCAACTTCAAGAGGGTGAGAAGGGTGTGATTAATAAGCAAATAATGATTCTAGCTTAAACCCTAGTCCTTCATTAATTAACAGATGTAACTGCGGGTCACACAGTCTCGTAAGTTGCCGATCGAACAAATAACTTCAATTTTACCTGTACGTTGGAGCAGAGATCTATTAGGCGATTTACGCAACCCTGGGTTATATTGGGCAACCCTGTGCACTATGATATGGGGGAAGATCCTACGCTATACTCAGAATAATACAGTTATATAAATTGCATTACAAGCTCTGTTCTAGCGCCAATAGAATGTGTCACCAATGAGCAATATAACAGTGCTGTGGTTAATTCCCAAGGCGTCAACAAACAACAACAAGCAAATTACAGGAAAAACGAGCAGTCATCTTTTGACCCTTTCCATGTCCCAACCAACCGGAAGGGAAAGAGAAAGTTCGGTCAGGTCGGGGCGAGGGGGGGAACAAGATAAAATGAAATGATATACATGATAAGATAAATCATAAACGTGTTAAATTTGTTGCAGTTGAAACAATATAAATCTTGAATACGAAAGAAATTAATTAACTACTTAACTAAGGAACAATATACATATTTGCTGACCACATACCATCATCACACAGCAATGCAATCTGAGATCAGGAGAATAGTGTGAGAATGTGCCA
>NC_051387.1:21404757-21407257 GCF_015228065.2 Penaeus monodon
TTTACCGTTTTACATTTCAGGAAAATAACAATATATTTATTATCTGTTTTCCCTTGGGTGTGCGAAAATGTCCTGTTTTATATTGTTTCGCATCATAGGTCTATTACTGATATTAACATTATATATATATATATATATATATATATATATATATATATATATATATATATATATATATATATATATATATATATATTGCATAACTTGCACTGAATCAGGAAAGACTATTGAACGGACCGTTTTTTCCAAAACGCATGGGACATCGACCAGCTGTCTTTTTGATGTAAATAATTTTCTCATATTTGGAATTTTCTCTTGCTGCGTCCAGGATTCTTGACGAATTCCAGTGAGAACCAATTGCGAAGAAGAAAGATACAAATCAATTTAAATTCCCTTTTCAATATGGTGATCCAAAGGGGACGGGTGCGCTGGAACCTTCAGTCGGCTTCAGATATTACTGTATGCTTGCGAGTGCTACAAGCCCAGAGCCTCCAGCAAAGGAAGCGCAGCGTACCCCAAAGCAAGAAATAAACGAAACACTAATTTTGACTAACTGACCATGAATAATAACTTAAAAAGTAACAATGGCAATCTATACAGATATATATATATATATATATATATATATATATATATATATATATATATATATATATATGTATATATATATATATAGACACACACACACAAACGTGTGTGTGTGTGTGTGTGTGTGTGTGTGTGTGTGTGTGTGTGTGTGTGTGTGTGTGTGTGTGTGTGTGTGTGCATGCGTACGTGCGTGCGTGCGTGTGTGTGCCTGCATGTATGCATGTACATGAATGCGGGCATGTATAAATATAGAAATATATATGTAAAAATGTGTATGTATACATATGTATGTATATACATACATATGTATACAGACAGACAGACATATACATACATATATCTATCTATCTATCTATCTATCCATCCATCCATCCATCCATCTATCTATCTATCTATCTATCTATCTATCTATCTATCTATCTATCTATCTATCTATCTATCTATATATATGTAGCACTACTCCATCTTGATGAAAATCCTAGTTGGCAGATTCCGAGCTAAGCGCTCTTTACCTTTACTCATTGCAAATATTCAATATATATACATATTTTTTACTTTTTTGTTGGTTTTGTTTTCGATTTTTTTTCTACCATTGTTATTACTGTATCATAAAAAAAAAAAAAAAAGAAAAAAAAAAATCAACCGGGAGATATCATGTTTGGCCAAGGTATCTATGCATACAATAGAGTTTAAAACAGGTGACCACAATCTGTCTTGATGAAAATACTATTTAGCAACTTCCGAGCTAAGCCCCGCCTGTTTGACTTCACTAAATGCAAATAAATGTTTTTTTGTTTTTTTTATTATTATTACTTTTCTGTCGTTGTTGTTACTGAACCGTTTTCAAAGAAAATGCACAGAAAAAACACCATAAATTAATGCACAGATTTACCCGGTTAAACCACAGGGCAGAACTAATGACGCCATCGTGTTTAGCCAATGAGAGTGCACCGTGAGATATCAGATATAGGTAGATATAGAATTATTTGTATAATCTACTCGATATTGTTAAATTCCCAAAAACAAAACAAAATTCCTCTCTTGAACTTCCATTACCATACTGAATGCCGGCAGAATATTCTCGGGAAAAAATGTAAAATTTAATTTTGGGTTCAGTGGGCTAAATTAAATGCAAGCGGAGCTACCTGGTTATATGTGTCTTGTATACATAGGTAGATCCACTCCAACTTGATGAAAATCCTTCGTGGCAACTTCCAAATTAAGTCCCGCCACATCACCTTTAGTCATTAGGGTTTTTAAAAATTATTTTACCATTGTTATTAGTGAATCATTTTCAGTGAAAATGCGTTGAAATAACACTTATCATAAAATATCGCACAAACTGTTGGGGTAAAAAAAGGGGCGGGGTTAATGACGTCATCACTTCTAGCCAATTTGAGTACACTGTGACTTATCAGATATAACTAAATGCATAATTATTTGTATAATTTACTAGGCATTATAATAATTACCCGATGTAAAAAAAAGATGAAAAAAATCCCTAACATAGGTAACAAAGAATATCTCACCATTAATAGCCAGCAGAATACTCCTGGGAAAAAGTCGATTTCATTTTTGGGTTCATTAGGCTAAACGGAAGTGGCACTACTGGTTGTATGTACACTGGACCGCAAATGTATCGGTGCAGAGGGTGTTCGATGCCATCAGAAAAGGTTCACACAAGTGCTGGTGTAGTGGGTGGGAAGGGTTGGTATGTCTGACTGTAACTAGTTCGGAAGGTCCGAATCACTGGACTCATGGTTCGGAACGATGTTACGAAGCCAAATCTTTCGGCGATCACCCAATCATTAGAGGATTAGTACAGGTAATGTATGGATCTCTGGACTAGGGCTCAAATGTGGTCGGTGTCAAAATATTTCGACCCATGTACCTTCCATTTAGCACAGAGTGT
>NC_051387.1:21417257-21419757 GCF_015228065.2 Penaeus monodon
AAACTCCTTTACCGAGAAATTTGGAATCCCAATTCCCCCATATTACTAACAACGCCACTTTTCTAATATTTCCCACTTTCATTTTCCTGAAATTTAATAAATTAGGGTCCTCAATTTCGCCAAACAACACGCGGCAGAAATTTCACCTAAAACGTAATACCATCAAAAGTAGTTCCACTGTCATTTCTGTTCTTGTCTTCTGTATAAATCAAGTTAATTCCCCTTTCACCCGCCCCGCCCACACCCCCCACCCACACGGGCCCGCAGCGCCATTAGGGCTAATCTTTTAAAACTCTTCCTTTCCACTAAATGTTTGTCCTAACATTAGCCACCGTAAAAACCTTCACGGTCTGCCATCATTCACTTGGGCGAGACGCAGCCTTCCAACTTTGACTCATTAGGGACGTGGCATTTTCACCGCCATCGTTTTTCATGAGTCCTTTTCCCTGGCCAATGGAAGGAAAAAACGACGGTTTACCCCCCGTTTTGAAGCATGACAGAAGAGTGTATTATTTGGGGGAAATGAGATCTTTTCCTAAGAACATCCATACTTAAAGACAAATACATTCTTTGTTAAAATATACTTATTCGTTTACTTGCGTTTAGTTCTATGTATAATAACCAAATCAAATGTTTGTTTTTCATTGAACCCAAGCAACATTATATATATATATATATATATATATATATTAAAATTATTAAAATTTATTATCTATATATATATATATATGTATATTATATTTTTATATTCATATATATATATTTTTTAAAATTTATATATAAAATATTAATTTTTATAATAATTATATATATTATATATAATTATAATTTTTACCTATGTGTTATGTGTTATATATATTATATTAATATATATATATTATATATATATATATATTTTATATATATAATATATATATATAGAAGAGAGAGAGAGAGAGAGAGAGAGAGAGAGAGAGAGAGAAGAGAAGAGAGGATAGTTTTTGATACTAAATTAAAGTATTTTATTGTGCATTAGACATGAATACACACACCCGCACCACACCACACAACACACCCACACCACACACACAATCACTCAACCCACAACACACACACACACCACCCACACACACCCACAACCACACACACACACACCCAAAAACACACATAAATTATTGTTAAAAGTATAGTATAGTATATGTTTTTGTATAAATATTGTATATGATTGTATATTAATATATATTTTATATTATAATATAAATATATATATAATTAATTATATAATTAAATATTATTTGACAATATATTTAAAATAAAATTATATTATATAAAATATAAATTTTATATATTATATTATATATATGTATTTTAAAAAATAGTATATATTGTATATAGGCCGCGGGGGCCGGTGGGTTTGAGCACGGACTCAAGACTGTCACGACGGGAAACTGAGTTCGAGGTTCGACCCGGGCCGGGGCGTTGTTTCCTTGACAAGGAATTCACCTCGGGTTTTTCCCACCTAGCCACTGGTGGGCAACAGCCCCAATCGGTGACAGTCCCCGAACTGGGTAAAAAAGAGATGGTGACTCGATAAAACCCGGGCGGGAAAGGGAACGGCAAACCCCCCGCCAAATTTTCCAAGAAACATGAAAATCCATGATCGCCAAGTCCTTTTAGGACAGGGGACTTGGGAAAAAAAAAAAAAAAAAAAAAAAAAAAAAAAAAAAAAAAAAAATTATATATATATAATATTATATATATAATATATATATAATATAATATATTAATTCGTGCAAAATATGTATATATAAATTTATATAATAAACAATAAAAATTTTTATATATACATAACAATAAAAATTTTTTAAAATACACATAAAAAAAAAAAAAACATTTAATATAATATAATATATATATATATATATTATATATATATTTATATTTATATATAATGCATATAATATATATATTATTAATATATAAAATATATATAATATGTACTTTTATATTTTTTCTTTTTTCTTTTTTCTTTGTGTGTGTGTGTGTGTGGATATATATATATATATTATATAAATATAAATATTATTATAATTATATTTAATTATATATTAAATATATAAAATACATATATATAATATAATATATATATAATATATATATTATATATATTCAATATTATAATATATTATATATAATATAATATAATTCAAATCTATATCTATCTATCTATATAAATATATGGTTTATATATGTATATACATACATATGTATGCATATATTATAAAGAAGCTTTGTGTGTGTGTGTGTGTGTGTGTGTTGTGTTGTGTGGTTTTGTGTGTTTTTGGTGTGTGTGTGTGTGTTGGCTTAAAATGCATTCTGTCCACAGTGACCTCGTGTCAAGTTAACGAAGGGGTAACTTGATCTGAGGAATTACATAGCCAGGACGACATCAGAGTAGTGGATGTAACAGAGTGGTAGGAGGAAAGTCGGCGTGTGCTTGCTAGTTCCTTAAGCCCGTGAC
>NC_051387.1:21429757-21434757 GCF_015228065.2 Penaeus monodon
GCCGACTGCAACAGTGACCACCAACTACTAACTATCGACTTTAAAATAAGACTCAAAAAGATGGAGCGTCCAACACCACCTCTAAAGCTCGACTACAAAACTCTTGATAACAATTACAGAATTACAGTGTCAAACAAATTTGAAATACTCAATCAATGTGAAGATGATAAAACACCAAATGAGTTATGGAAGAAGGAAAAGAACTCCTGCTGAGCACTGCTTAAGAAACTATCGCCAAAAAGAAAAAGACAAATTCCCCCTGGATATCTGAAAAAACACTAAGTGAAATTGAAACAAGAAGATGCCTAAAATAAAAAGGTATCAATAATCCAGTTGAAAAAGTAATTTACAAAAAACAAAATACAAAAATTCAAAGATTATTGCGACAAGATAAGGAAAAATATTTAAATGAACATTGCCAGAGAATTGAAAACTGTTCTATCAATAAGACAACTAAAGAACTCTACCAAGGAGTACGAAACATCACACGAAAATTTAAACCTACAATGGACACTATCAAAACTGAAGATGGACTTGTTTTATGTGATGGAAAAGAAGTCAAAGATAGATGGAATCAATATTGTTCCAACTTATACAAAAAGAATAAAGATCTAACAACAACATTAATTAGACTCAATGACAGCGAGGATGAACCACCGCCACTGCTGGACGAAGTTATAAAAGCCATAAAAGAAGTAAAAAATAACAAGAGCCCCGGAATAGATGAAATAACAGCAGAACTAATTAAGAATGCTGGTGAAAGTGTTGAATACTTCTTCTACAAACTCTGTACAAAAATATGGAATGAAAGAAAATGGCCAGAAGATTGGGTAAAATCAGTCTTTACTCTCATACCTAAAAAAAGGTGACGCACTCCAATGCAACAATAATAGGACAATTGCATTAATAAGTCACAGCAGCAAAATTTTGTTGAAAATTATTGCTGAAAGAATGAAGTTGAAGTTAAGAGAGGAAATTGCAGACGAACAAGCAGGTTTTCGCCCTGGAAAGGGTACCAGAAACCAGATTCTAAATTTAAAATTGATCATAGAGAAACACAGAGAACATCAAAAAGACCTATACCTGTGTTTCATCGATTATGTGAAAGTTTTTGATACTGTTGATCACGATATCCTCTGGAATAACATGTACGATATGAAGTTTCCAAAACACATCATCCAACTAATAAAAGCCTTGTATGACCAACAACAAGCAGCTGTAAGAACCACTTATGGGTTAACAGAATGGTTCGAAGTCAAACAAGGAGTACGACAGGGTTGCATTCTGTCTCCGCACCTCTTTAATATATATTCTGAAACAATTATGAGAGGTGCTCTAGAGAATTTTGAAGGAACTGTGGATGTTGGAGGAAACAAAATATCAAATCTGAGGTACGCCGATGATATAGTTTTGATTGCCAGCAGTATCACTGAACTACAACAACTACTAGATAAAGTTAGAGAAGCAAGCGAAAAGGCTGGCTTGTTTCTTAATGAAAAGAAAACTAATGATAACCGGCAATGAACAATGATGAACATGTTACAATCAATGGAATGATTGTAGAAAATGTGAAAGAGTTCACTTATCTTGGAGCTGTTTTAACTAATACATATGATGATTCACCGGAGATAAAAAGAAGAATTACCATTGCCAAAAACGCCACAATTGCTCTCAATAACATCTGGAAAGACCGAAGCATTACCTTACGGACAAAGCTGAGGTTATTGAACTCATTAGTTTTCCCAATTGCATCATATGGTTCTGAGTGTTGGGTGTTGAAGTAGATAGACAAGAAAAAGATCAATAGTTTTGAAATGTGGTTTTACAGACGAGTACTGCATATTAGCTGGACAGAGAAGAAGACGAATGATGAAGTGCTGAGAAAAATAAATTGTAAAGACCGACTGTTGGACATCTTGAACAAGAGGAAATTAAAGTTTATTGGTCATGTAATGAGAAGTAAAAGTATTGAGAAAAACTTGCTGACAGGGATGGTGATAGGAAACAGAGGAAGAGGCAAACCGAAGACAAGACTGAGCGACAATATCAAAGATATTTGCGGGCTGTCGATGGTACAAGTGAAAAGAAAAGCTGCTCAAACATGAGTATACCGTTATTGATGATGATGATGATATATATATATATATATATATATATATATATATATATATATATATATATATATATATATATATTGTTACAGCAGGTCACTAAGAGAATTCAGGAGAAGAGCAGCTCCGCTGCGGTAGCCAGAATCATAGACGAGAAGTTAAATGACCTGATATGAATTGCTAAATACCACGTAACAACAGTCCTTGCGTTAAAGTACAAATAGTTATTAAAAAAAAATTTCTTGTTCATTCACTGATTTCATTTACTATTCATTCCATATCAAAATGCTCAATAATTTGGTTAGCATAATATTACATGTTAATTAATTCATTTATGAGGTCTTCCATTAATGTATTTATCATTTATTATCGATAAGATACTTTCATTATTGTATTGAAAGTCTTTTTATAATAAATGTATTATTTAAAGTTTTCTTTCATTATTAGTCAATTATCTTCTATTATTGACAACCGAGATTTGGAAAATAAAAAAAACGTAAATTCATAATATTCACAATCATTTTATTTAATCCCTTCACCAACACACAAAAACACAAAACACAAGAAAATTCTACCTATGCGATATATTACTAAAATGTAATATATCGCCCTAATCCCTAACAAAGATATTACCAACCGTAAAAATAAAAACAGCAACCGGCAGAGAGGTCTACCCCAGGCCTATGGCAGAAGAGGAGTGCCCGAGGCAATTCTGCCAAGGAATATAGGTAGCGCTCAAGACGGGGGGGGGGGGGGACGTTACTGAAGGAACTGCCTATTTCCACTCGTCAATGTTTTGCTTTAGCCCTTTTACTAACTGATTTTACTTTACTTTAATAATAATAATAATAATAATATTAATAATAATATATATATATATATATATATATATATATATGTGTGTGTGTGTGTGTGTGTGTGTGTGTGTGTGTGTGTGTGTGTGTGTGTGTGTGTGTGTATTAATGATAAGCCACGGGCTGTTCCTCTCCTGGTTACGCCCCTGTACACACACACACACACATATATGTGTGTGTGCGTGTGTGTGTGTGTGTGTGTGTGTGTGTGTGTGTGTGTGTGTGTGTGTGTGTGTGTGTGTGTGTGTGTGTGTGTGTGTGTGTGTGTGATACATATATAAGGACGCAAACACACACGTGATGATACGTGTTTGTGTAAAATATATATCACAAGTACATATTTATCTAAGTAATTAAGTGCCCAAGGATTCGCCATCGCAGTGCCAAACCACACCTTATTGCACCTCATTGACTTACCATTGATTAAAGTAATTCCATGTCAGACTTCCCTCTTCGTATAATATATACGGCAAAGGTACCAAACTCCCTCATTATCAGTTCAATACCAAAATTCTTTGCCATAAAATTATTACATTCATTCATTTGAACCAAGCTAAAGACCTCGCTGCCTTGCGCCATTCCGATTTGTTTACCAGATCTCGTTCCATCAAGAGAATATTGGTGAAGCGTTTAAATCAAAGTGAACGAGTAAACAGCAAACGGCATTCCCGTATCAGCAGGAGTAATGGCAACGGCAGAGTGGCGAAACTGCAAATCGGTTGTCGGCAGCAGTGTGAGGCAGCAGAATGGCAAGATTTTTTTCCCCTTTGTTTTTATCTACATTGGAATACCGCTTTGGATCACCCCATGATAATTCGATGTAATCCTTTCTTCTCTGTGAAATCGGAGAAAAAAATCAGCAGATGATACACCTTTGCTGTTATAACACACACACACACACACACACACACACACACACACACACACACACACACACACACACACACACACACACACACACACACACACACACACACACACACACAATAAAGAAAAGAAAAGAAAAGAAATGATAAACAATAATGATAATAATGAATATTAATAATAATAACAGTCATAACTATAACAATAATGATAACAAGATAATTTTGATAATGATAATGATTTACTAGAACCAAAATGATAATACTTGAAATAAATGATAAGAGGAAGTTCAGAGGAAAGTTAAAGACAAAATCTTATAATGGTTCTATTTTATGATTAGCAGTAAAACGACTAGTTGCTTGTTTCCTTCGATTACTTGTTATCATTTATCCTAAATCCGAACCAACAGTTTAAAATATGACAATAATATTTTTCCCGAAATCTGTAACAACTATGAACATCAAATATACCAAATATGAGAAATATCGAAACATAATGAATATGTCTGACATTCTATTAGAAATTTAGCACATATATTGTAGTTTGGACATAATCTGTGGATGCTTAATATATTTTTTTATGTCATAACTTTTAGAAATTATTATATTTTGGTGTAGAGATAGTACAGTGCACTCATGTATCATATTAATTCATTCATGTATCAAAATGAATAACTTTACGGGGAAAATCATCCGTAATTTGAAAGTATAAATTTAATAATATTGCTAGAGTTATAGCAGCATCAATCACAATCCAGCTTTTCCTACATTTTCTGGCTGTCATTGCCTCTAAAACAGAAACATAGATTTGTACTCGTTCATGTTGCAAATTTTTTTCTTTTAGGTCATGCCTCTCGACACGCTACAGGTACCTGCATGTTACTCAGGGATATCCACGGTAACTAAATGTTTTTGTGCCTGAATATCTAACATGTCTGGATCGTTTCATATATGTAGTTGATAAATAGGTGAATGTGAAACATATAACACAAAGAATAAAACAAAGGCCAAATACGGACAGAACACGTCTGAAAGTGATTTTATAAGAAATAATAATAATATGCAGGTTTTGTATACTTTTGGCCATGGTTTTAACATTGATTACTCCATTTAAATGGAAAGGGGTGATTTTAATGCCCACTTCTTATTTTTCCAGCAGCATTAGAGATTGT
>NC_051387.1:21447257-21452257 GCF_015228065.2 Penaeus monodon
CATCGAGAGTGCCACAGCAGATAGAAACAGCGACGAAAAAAAACAAAAACAAAAAAAAACTAAATTACGAAATCATTAGAAAATGACAAGCACCAACCCCCATACCCACAGGACGCCGGGTAACACTGCGAAATCGCGCTGTTATTACAGTTTTTCCCTCTGAGAGAGATTCGCTTAGGAATAGCCAAACCGCCAGTATGTAAGTACAGTACATCACAAAATCAGGTAGGTTTACACATGGTTACCATAAAGCAACAAGTATAATCAGCCACTTGATAGAAGATTCGCCAGATAAACTATGCATTAACAAAGCGTAATTCAAGTGATGGCACCTCAATCGAGTGCCAGACGCTGACTCCGCGACCCGTGGTCACCGCCGGCCGAGGGCGCACGCCGGTAGGCTTAGCAACCGCTAAGGAACGTGACACTTCTCCGAGAAACTGTCAGATATTATATCACCTAACTTCCCCATCCTTGCTCATTCCAACGTCATCCTAAATCCTCCTCTCCCACATCACCCGCCTGTGCCCCTTGAACCCCTCTGCTGCAAGCTTGCAATTTATGCACCTTATAATGCATAGGCTCATTATAATGGAGTGCGTATGTGTGCTCTGGCAGACACTGTCCAGATGTTTGTACACGAGTATGAGAACGTGTGCATGGAAGTGTGCGTGTATGTGTATGTAAGAGAAGTAATACACATGCGAGTCTAAACTTATGTGTGTATGTATATATGTGTGATGTGTGTGTAGGTGTGAGTGTATATATGCGTGTATATATATGTATACATGTGCATGTGTATATATATATATATATATATATATATATATATATATATATATATATATATATATATATATATATATCTGTATATATGTATGTATGTGGATATGTGTGTATATATGAATGCGTGTGTATGTATATGTTTATGTATGTGTATAATGTGTGTATGTGTATGTATATATGTGTGTGTATATGTATGTGCATGTACAGGTGTATACATACATATGTGGATGACACTAGTTGTTATCCACTAAAAACGTATGTACACATACACGTTGTGCATAACCATATGTATGACTATATATGTGTGTATGTATAGTTATAAGTTTATCTTGGAGCTGTTTTAACTAATACATATGATGATTCACCGGAGATAAAAAGAATTACCATTGCCAAAAACGCCACAGCTGCTCTCAATAGCATCTGGAAAGACCGAAGCATTACCTTACGGACAAAGCTGAGGTTATTGAACTCATTAGTTTTCCCAATTGCGTCATATGGTGCTGAGTGTTCGGTGCTGAAGAAGATAGACAAGAAAAAGGTCAATAGTTTTGAAATGTGGTGTTACAGACGAGTACTACGCATTAAATGGACAGAAAAGAAAACGAATGATGAAGTGCTGAGAAAAATAAATTGTAAAGACCGGCTGTTGGACATCTTGAACAAAGGAAATTAAAGTTTATTGGTCATGTGATGAGAAGTAAAAGTATTCAGAAAAACTTGCTGACAGGGATGTTGATGGGAAACAGAGGAAGAGGCAAACCAAAGACAAGACTGAGCGACAACATCAAAGATATTGTCGATGGTACAAGTGGAAAGAAAAGCGCAAGATCGAGTTGAGTGGCGAAGGATGGTGGAGAGGTCCACGGTTGCTTAAACATGAGCATACCGTTATTGATGATGATAGTTATAAGTAGGTGTACGAAATATGTATGCATGTGAATGTGTTCGCATATATGTGGGTATATGTATACACATATGTATGCACATATGATGTGCGATTATGTCTATATATGTGTATGCATGTGTATGTCTGTAGTTGTGTATAATGTAGGAGTATGAATACATATCATATACATGTATGTAAAGGTGCATGTATGCTTACATGTGCACTAAAATGAACATATGCGTTGTACTTAGGGCATTTGCAGGTGAAAAACTATGTCTGCACTAGGTATACATACGCATAAACGAAATCAGTGTATAAAATATAATCACACATATATGCACTTCTGATTCATGCTCGCAGGAGTATACCATGGTGTAGCGAGCAGGCCCGTGCGATGCTGCCCATAAGTCCACACTAGACAAAGCCAACCTTGCTGGAGGGGCTTATCAGTGACATCCTGTCTAAACTATTCCCCCCCCCCCAAGATACACCTAAGCCAGTAGGTGGGGGGTAACTCGGCTGTCTACCTCTCAATCAAAAACCATGGCTGCGCAAACAGAGCAACGGCCCTCATTCCCCGGAGGCGAAGGAGCCCCTGGTTACGGCAGTGATCAGGATTGCTCCAGAGCAGAGGGTGCTAAAAATCTTTGGTTAAAAACAAGCCGCCCCACATAGATGAATACAATGAGAACTGAATCCGACTTACTAGCATTACTTGGGGAACTTTCTTTCATCTAATGGGATTCTGTAAGACTGTGAAGTTAGAAGACTAAGCAAAGAACAGAAAATACTAAATGATGAACACGTGCTCTGTTGGAGAGGTAAAGCCCAGGGTAGTAAGTAGGAATTAGGGGAAGGTTTCTTAGTTCATAAACGTTTAGAACGGAATAGGTAGAATAGGAATAGGTACAACTTTAAAGATTTTTCAAGTCTATGCACCAGCCTGTAGCAACAGTGATAAAGAAATACGAGAGCTTTTATGAAGCTTTTATGTTCCTTAAGCCAGTAAGAGAGTAAGAATCCATTTCGCAATAATTATTGGAGATTTTAATGAAAAAAATAGGTAAATAGACAGAAGGAGAAATAGTAGTTGGTAATTACGGGTTAGGCACTCGGAATGAGAGGGTACAAATGCTAGTCAATTTTACGGAGGCTCGATCACTCAATCTCATGAATACTTTTTTTTTTCTTCTTTTTTCAAGTGCCCTGTTTCACCAGGACGTTGGCGATCATGGATTTCCATGATTTTCTTGGCAATTTAGAGCGGTGGTTTGCCATTGCCTTCCGCCCGGTGTTTTTATCGAGTCACCATCTCTATTCACCCGGCATACATACTTCAAAAAAAGGACTACATTGGAAGTGGACATGTAAGTCGCCATCTGACATAAAAACAATTTCAAGTATGTGGAAAAAATGCGGAAGTTATTAATAAAGTAAATGTTAATAGCAACGATAGAATAGTCAAAGGCCAAATTAAATTACACCTCAGAATGGAAAGAACAAAGTCGTATGAAAACCACAGCCAAATTTGGCTAACTTGAAGACCAGAGCGACAAAATTTGTCCTTAGCATTCGAAATAGATATTCAATTCTCAGCAACAAAGATCTTAACATTGACTAAATCAATAAACAGCTCAATGAGGTAATAAAGACGGCTGCACTTCAAGTAATCGGTTAGAACATCAAGCAAAGCTCCAGCAAGTTCACGGTAGAAACTAAACAGCTTTTGCAAAAACGTAGGGTCATGAAAGTATCGTTATACAGGGACAAAATAGAATTAGTTGAACAAAGACTAAAAAGAAGAAAATAAAAAGGGAGAAGATGTACAGAAATTCAATACCCAAATAACAAGTGAAACACTGATCTCAGGTACCAGCATGAAAGCAGCTAAAAGGACACTCGGAGCAGGGAGAAATCAAATGTATGCAATAAAGAAACCAGATGGAGAAGTGACATATAATAAAAATGAAATCAAAATAGTAGTGGAAGACTTTTACCATTGCCAAAAACGCCACAATTGCTCTCAATAACATCTGGAAAGACCGAAGCAATACCTTACGGACAAAGCTGAGGTTATTGAACTCATTAGTTTTCCCAATTGCATCATATGGTTCTGAGTGTTGGGTGTTGAAGCAGATAGACAAGAAAAAGATCAATAGTTTTGAAATGTGGTGTTACAGACAAGTACTGCATATTAGCTGGACAGAGAAGAAGACGAATGATGAAGTGCTGAGAAAAATAAATTGTAAAGACCGTCTGTTGGACATCTTGAACAAGAGGAAATTAAAGTTTATTGGTCATGTAATGAGAAGTAAAAGTATTGAGAAAAACTTGCTGACAGGGATGGTGATAGGAAATAGAGGAAGAGGCAACCGGAGACAAGACTGAGCGACAATATCAAAGATATTTGCGGGCTGTCGATGGTACAAGTGGAAAGAAAAGCGTAAGATCGAGTTTAGTGGCGAGGGATGGTGGAGAGGTCCACGGCTGCTCAAACATGAGCATACCGTTATTGATTGTACTCTCAAATGAACAGCCACTGATAGAAGGGAACGTGGTAACTGGAGAAGTACCTAACATCACAACAGAAGAAATAAAAAGAGCACTTAAAGGTATGAAGAGAGGAAAATCCCAGGTGAAGACGAAATTAGCATGGACCTTATAATAGATGCAGGAGGAATTGCAAGAGTAAAACTAGTCAGTCTCAACGTTCTCAACGGAAAAACTCCGAAAGACTGGAAAAATGCAACAATTATTTTGATACATGAAAAACGGGAGAGAAAGGATCTAAAAGACTACCGACCCGAAAGCCTCCTTTCTGTTACTTACAAAATGTTCACAAATGTCATTACAACTCGTATCTCTGACAGTCAGGATTCTAACCAGCCTAGAGAAGAGGCAGGCTTCCCTAGTGGATTCTCAACAACAGACCACATCCAGACGCTCACCCAAATAAGAGGAAAAATAAACGGACATAGGAAACCCCTGTGTATGGCATTCATCAATTACGAAAAGGCATTTCACCAGCACTACTAAAAGCTATTCGAAGACAGAGAATAGAAGAGGTATATTGTAAAATATTGAAAGATATATATACGAAGATTGAACAGCAACCATCAAGCTCCACTTGTAAACCGATAAAAACCAATTCAGATAGGTGTAAGACGATACCATCTCACCAAAACTGTTTACAGCTTGCCTTGAGGAAATAAGAAGCTAGAATTGAACGAAAAGGGTATCAAAATAGGAGACGAATACCTAAACAATCCAAGATTTGCAGATGATATTGTTCTTTTCAGTGAATCTGCAAATGAAATGCATCAACTAA
>NC_051387.1:21464757-21467257 GCF_015228065.2 Penaeus monodon
ATGCCCATAGAGCTGAAATTGGCGCTCTCGTATCAGACTGGTAATAGGTCTTGATTGGACACATGGTCCCTCCAGTTATACCTCCATGATTCTGAGAAGACACTTAGTACCAAAGGAGTCAAGTCGGGCCTTCAGAGCACTGTTCAGTGTCAAGGTCTCACACCGAAGAGGAAGACCGGGATCGCCAGCGCTCTGAAAGGCCTGATCTTAGTCGTCCTAGTCAAATACCAACAGCGTCAAATACTGCTAATGAGTGAGTCCATAACGCCGTAGGCCAGAC
The DNA here is from genome assembly GCF_015228065.2 of Penaeus monodon. Taxonomy (NCBI): domain Eukaryota; kingdom Metazoa; phylum Arthropoda; class Malacostraca; order Decapoda; family Penaeidae; genus Penaeus; species Penaeus monodon. The sequence continues at coordinate 21,465,038 of NC_051387.1, forward strand.
CGAGTCGTTGAGTGACTTCCCGGCTAGAACCTTTGTCGGTCTGCACTACACTACCAAGATAAGTGAAGCTATCCAAAATCTCATTGTTCTCACCACAGACATGCATCGATATATAATAAGTCCCCAAATTCCTGACCCTTGGTCTTGGTCCAGTTGACCGAGAGCCCCAACGGTTTCACCTCCTCATGCAGCGCCAGGACCTCCAATATCTCCGCTAGGATCACTGCATCATCGGCAAAGTCAAGGTCTGTGGCCTTGAAATCACCAAATGATGCCCCGCAGGAACGGCACGACCAAGTCTCCAGTCCATACATGTATTAAAAAGGGTTGGGCCAGGACACATCCTTGCCTCACCCCGGCAAACACCGGGAAAAAGGCAGAACTCTTACCATATAACCACTACTTTCGTCTCTTTTAGAGCGATCATATTGTGGAGACCTACCCCATCTTAAGCATTTGTCACTACTGTGACAACGCCAATACTAACCCGGTACCTTACGTTAGCTACGGGGAGGCGGTGGAAATGGTAGTTTCCATCTACATATCTCCTTGACAGTCATAATGGAACGGGACAAATGTCACCACTATACAGAACATACACCATGAATAGATTGGAGTTTGAGATGAAAAATTATGGACTTTAAAATATTCCACTGAAAATATACGTGTATTGAATTATTTCTCATATATAAAATATTTGGATAATAATATCGTGTAGAACATTTACTATCTCTTTGCCTTGCTAGATATGCGCATATCCTTGAAATGAGGAACATGGTTTTATCACCTGACTGCCATGGTTACTTAAAAGAAAGGAAGAAAAATTGAAAGTGAGAATAATATATATACTGAAATAGATAGATGAGTATATAGAGATAGAAAAAATATGTATATATATACATATATGCATACATATAGCACAACAAAAAAATATATAAAACACACACACACACACACACACACACACACACACACACACACACACACACACACACACACACACACACACACACACACACACATACACACACACACACACACACACACACACACACACACACACACACACACACACACACACACACACACACATACATATATATATATATATATATATATATATATATATATATATATATATATATATATATATATAAACATGTAGAGATAATAAACATTTCTTTATTGACACTCCTATTATTAGAAATACTTCAGTACAGTAAAGCCCTGAAACACGTACACTGAAAGTATATGTGCAGATATATGAATTTTTGGCCAACAAATCGACCATGTGGTGCATTAGGCATCGCGCTCGTTTTTTAGTGTGTATGGCCGGTCCACAAATATCTTTATCTTTCGTAAATCTCACTGAACTAAATTAGATGTGTAGACCACCGAGTAAATGAATTCATGTCCTCTACAAAGGAGCAATTGCATCGAACAGTAGTTAATATTTATTTACTCGTTACCAGGTGTGTGTGTGTGTTTGTATGTGTACTTTCGTGAGTGTGCACAACACTTCTCGTATAAACGTAAAATGATGTGTAATAGAAAATATAATTTTTTAACTATATACACCACCCTTCACTTACTGGAATTTAATACGCCTGTTCTTATCGGTCATATCCTGCTAGCCTCAGGCACAGCCACCAAGTAAACAAAGCCTGTCAATGTATATAAAATTATCTACAGCCAGTGCTGTTATGTCTCTTCATGGGCACTGTAACGGCTTTCGTAAATGAAAGTAGAATCCCATATATGATAAACCAATGTGTCTAATGAGGTTTGATCTAAACCATTCACGCCGTACGTAGTACGAGAACGTAAACAAACACTGAGGTGTCGCTCTTGCAGTACAACGAAAACAGGGTGTACAAGGTATAAGTGTAGCTGCTATATATGTCTGGCTTCCCGGGATTACGTTATGAAAAACTATTTTATTTGGCAAATTCTAAATGGTGACATGCATTTATTAATACCTGCGTCTTTGGTATAAAACTGACGATCTACATTTATAAAAGTTGTATGTATCTTCCTCTCTATGATAGCTATGGCAATTTAAATGAAACTATTATATTAAAAAGAGTAAATTATTGTTTTATTTAATAAATTATTGCTTTAATTCCTGACAATCATATCAGGTTTATCAATTATCTTGTCATGTACAGTTGGCCTCCTGGTAGAGATGTCCAATAGTCTAAAATGCCTTCAAAATTATTC
>NC_051387.1:21529757-21532257 GCF_015228065.2 Penaeus monodon
CATCATAACAGCCATCATAGTTACGGTGACTCAGAGTTAATTATTCTAAGCGTATATCACACGTATACACGTGTGTATATATATATATATATATATATATATATATATATTATATATATTATTTATATATTATATATTATATATTATATTATTTTATATATGTATATTTATTTTTTTTTTTTTTTTTATTTTCCGCACTTATTATGGGCTTGGGTTCACACTATATTATGAACGGATTCTACAGACCTTTGTAAGAGTGAGTTTAAGAGGAAAATAATCTTCCCCTAAACGTTGTAGAGCGTAGGCACTACATTATGTAAATCGCTGGTAAGTTTCCTGTATTAACCGACCACATTTTACAAATAACCTATGCATCTCATTTGCATATGAATGGTCTTGTACCGATTTTTTTTTTTTTTTTTATTTTTTTTTTTTAGAAAAAGTGCTTTAGTAATGAAGAGAGGGAGATAAAGGAAAAATATTCAAGTGTGATCGTCACATCACTTTTGTGCTAAGGAAAAGCTTTTAAAATTTTAAAGATGTTCAAGTGGTACTATCACTGATTATGGCAATTTCCTTAATGTTCATAAGCAGAGGTGCTTGATATTTTTTTTTTTTTTAGATTGAAGTCTTATTGGAATAATTACTGGGATTTGACACCTTTCAGTAAATGCCAGACGAGAGTACTGTCGCCCGGTTTACACGTAATCTTACATCACTCCTTTAGGTATATTCCTTTAGGGAATCTCCCTCGATTTCCAATTGTCCGCTTCAGCATATCCGAGCTACATATTTAGCGTCTTACTAAGCTCGAAAAAGATATTAAAACCATGTTGATTATACATAAATATTCTAATTACAGTCCCTTTTCTCATACTATACTCCCGAGATCCCTTGGTGATACAGAAAACAAAAATAGATTACGAGAAATGCGTGTTTTATTTGTCTGTTCATTCAGTCAAACAACAGTGTTCACCAACTGAATTAATTACATTCATTCTGCTTCGTAACAAACGTGAGCTTACTTAATTGGAAATGACTGATGATCAGTTTTATAACACATTCCATCACATCGTGAATGACTCCACGTTTGGTTTATAAAAAGATGACCTTCCCCCCCCCCATCACAAGTAATCATACTAGGTTCCCATGAACGTTCACGGACCTTAACAATATTATGGAAAGGTGAGGGTAATGTTTGCCCAAAAAGACTGCGCCTAGTTGGTATTCTAAATCGCCACAGCCAAGGAGAATGGGACCTTAATAAAGCAGTTATGGACAAACCTAATATTTGGAAAATGGGGATTTCTACAGAGGTTGGTGCGTCGACGAATCATTATTTAAATATTTTATCTACACATCTATATATCTATATAGACCTTCCCTGTCAGATTAATCCCGTAATTAGACTATCAAATCGAAATGGATTTTGACTGTCTGATGCGGAAGTCTTCTCTGACTTAAGGAGGCATGCTTTAGTATTCTTTTCTTATGGTGGATGTAGCTAATTTAACCTTTGTATTTTGTACGTTAATGCGTTTTTTTTTTTGTTTTTTTTATCTCTGATAAAGTATGACGCATACTTTATATGTATCAGTTTCATTATGTTAATCACAATAAAATCCGAACATATACTATGTACTCTAAGGGCTCTTCCCCTGCAACTCTGCCTAGTCAACAGACATCTACCATTGTATATTCTCCAATATAGACTCAGGAGAAATGACACGTAATAATCCTCTTCACCCGGAAAAAAATATGTGCCTTTTATGTACCTCAAATTTACAACAGTAAAACAAAGCCTTCCTTTAATGGATATGATTACACTATCTCCAATTAGTATCTCATGGAATATCATACCATGATGGCAATTGTAAAATTTCATATAATGTGGCAGATAAAGGTACTTCGAATTCATCATACGATGATGAAAGGCCTCCAGAGTCTGCAGTCAGCCTGTTCCACCTCGGCGCGGTCACCATAGGTACGCCCTCACCACAACAACCATGTTCAGTACGTTAGTCCTCACCTCCAGTAGCCCGTATCTCTGCGAGGAAGGTAACGCTTGGTGCAATTATCTTCAGATACCTTATACCCTCTCCAAATACTGCTTTTGTAGGTCAAAATCAGCTTTTGCAGATGGAAAGTGCGTGTGGTCAACAAAACACCGGCTGTTGAGAAGGTACTAATGATGAAAAATTAATATGAATGAATACAAGAATAAAGAATGCCCCTGTGTAGAAGGATATAATTGAATGTAAAAAATAAAGGGAGATGTATTGATAAAAGTCGCTAATGCCTTCCCAACTACGGTGCTTTAGTAATTTATATGTGATTCATTAACATTAATCTTCCTGTTGAAAGAAGTGTTATTATTATAGTAGTTGTCGCTACAATTTATAGCGCTGCTGTTGTATTATTTGTTACCACATTTAGTCCTTCGGTAATCGTCTAACGCAAGTTGATGGGCCTTGGTTAATTGGAGTGGGAGTTATTCACG
>NC_051387.1:21559757-21562257 GCF_015228065.2 Penaeus monodon
AGACTGCGAAATGCAGTCTTCCTTCTGGTCACTGCTACAAAGCCCACACCATTTTCAGATTTCGAACCATCTGTATATTGCACCTGATCCTTGGTACTTAGAAGTGTGTTGAAGATATCTCTCTGACTTCTGCTTCGGATCTCTCCCGTTTCCCAATTCCGACCCAATTCAGCTCGACTTGATTAATCCAAGGGGGGAATTGGGAAATTCCAACAGCCAGAACCTTAGTGACATCTAAATTAAGATCTTCCACAAGATTTCTCATTCTCCTACCTTAGGATAGGCTATCCTCAAGAGGGTCAAAAACCAATCTGGATGTAGGAGATCCAGGAATGCTTTATAGTCTCGTGTAGTAAATCAGATTCATGTAGTCCTACAGGGACTCCACATGTGAAAACTGAAAACCCCTGTACAGATTCTGAGAGCTTCATTATGAACTGAATCCATCATCTGGAGAACAGTGGAATGAGCCTCCCATCCATAGTCAAGTTTACTATGAATAAGTACTTGGTAAAGCCACAGAAGCGTTGTGTGGTCTGCACCTCAAGAAAGATGTGAAAAAAAAACGCAAAATACTAAGCGCTTTTGTAGCCTTTACTTTTAACTGCTTGATTTAAGGCACCCATGTAACCCTTGAGTCAAAAATTAGACCCAAGTACTTCACCTCTTGGACAAATTGCAGTGGGTTTGCTTCTTAATAGAGGGAAGAACGAAAGTTTGGCACAACACACACACACACAGCCTACATGCACTGCCTTCAAAAGCAACCAACGAAGCAGATCAACAGTGCCAGAGAATGCTGAAAGGCCTCAGCTGCAATGGCACCCCCCAAACATCTTTCCAGTGCTCCTTTGGCTCCATCAATGGAGTCAGCACAATTGATTGGCATTGAGTGTAAGCTCTCTACAGTCAGAAAAAAAAGAAATGCTTATTAAGTGTTCTGGATAGAATACGCTCTTTAGTATTTAGAATTTTACTAAATTATCTAAAATAAAGAATAAATGAATTAATAAATATAACAATTACAGGTCATATTTCTAGTTGTTTGAAGGTTTTGCTACCATTCCCTCGTTCCACACAAGGTATTACATCTGACATGTGGCTGTTCCTGGACTTCTGGTTTCCTGCTTTATTTCTTAAATACATGCAAAAGAATGCACTTGTTACCACTGACTAAACCTAACCCTTCTATCATGCAAATCAAGACAGCCTATGATTTTCCAAGAAAAGTCTCTAAGCTAACAGGAAATATACAAGAATGTGGATATTACCAAAGCTTCAGTCGTAAAATAAAAAGATAAAAACTTGATAATTAGGAAAACTATGAACCCAATCAAAGAGGAAAGTGTGGAATAAAGTCTTGTGTCTCTTCCAGACCAGGCAGACCTCTTATAAATATGGTTAAACAAGATCGCTCAAAGTCATCCAAGCAACTAGCTAATGAATGTAAGAATTACGGCATTGAGTGTAAGCTCTCTAGTCAGAAAAAAAAAGAAATGAAATGAAATGGGATACTGTGTATGCAGGCCAACAAGGGTGCCAAGATTAACCATCTCTGTGCACGTTTCTATGTGATGCAAATATAATTTAGTAAAATGTATATGTAAACATGAAAAAAAGAAAATGTTAGTTACAAAATATTGCATCTGTTATGATATTTATGTTTAGTTCATAAGCCAGATCAGAAAAAGGTCAAGTATGAGACGGAGGTCAAGAGAGTTTTATTTGAGTGTTTTTATCCTCTCATAACTTTTATTGTTATTTTCAATTGCAGGTTTATTTCTCTGATGAGTCTACGGCAGAAATACTGATGGACAGAAGAAAAATTGTTAGAAGAACCAGCTTAGAGAGAGCACAAGTATAATACCCTACTAAGCTGATGGTGTGGTCTGTGATCTCTGGCATAGATACTGGAAGATTGGAAGTTGTCAAAGGGCATCTAATTAAAGTTGGATATCGTGAGAGCTTTGATATATGTCTTCTGTCCCAGCTTATGACTACAGTTTTATGCATGATAGAGCTCCCTGCCACACAGCCAAAAGTGTTAAAATCCATTTATATAGTCATGGTATCAAAGTTCTTGATTGTGCTCGAAACAGTCTAGATTTAAATCGCATAGAATGTTTATGGAAAGACATGAAAGAGTAGATAAGCCAAATAGAATGTACTAACGAAGCTGAGCCCGGTACATTAGAGGCATGCCAAGACGTGTTACTGCAGTGATTAAGGCTAAGGGTGGCTACTCTGATTACTAATATCATATATATAATAATGTATGGTAATAGAATTAAGAAATGTTAAATTTCTTAAATATTGGAGTACATATTATACCGAAAATGGTTGAAACCGCCGATGGTCTCAATAATTATGTTAGTACTGTATAAATATGTAATGTGTGTGATGCGTGCGTGCGTGCGTGTGTGTGTGTGTGTGTGTGTGTGTGTGTGTGTGTGTGTGTGTGTGTGTGTGTGTGTGTGTGTGTGTGTGTGTGTGTGTGTGT
>NC_051387.1:21569757-21579757 GCF_015228065.2 Penaeus monodon
TTTACCAGCTGTTCTTCGTCGTGGGATTTAAAACATTGCCACACACGACTGAAATTTAAACGGAAAACCAAAGATACGCAGTTCCATGGTATTGCGTCATGATGAAGTTACATCTTTGATTATCATATGTTTTGTATGGATACAGAATTGGAACAACTTTATCCGGTCAGCAGACATGAATGCCTCAATAAAGTGAACCACCGTATTTATTTAGAGGAATGTTTCAACTTCAATGGTATTTCCGTAGTTTCTGATATAAGTCCCGATTACTTTGCTCAGTTGTTGGAATTCTGCAGGATGTTGAAAAGAGAGAAAAAAAATCCTTAACAGACATTCGTATGATTACATTAGTTGTATTGATAGATTCATTCAATATCTTTTGCCTTGTCACATCGTGTTTGTTTAATGATAAGCTGTTATAAAAAAAAGCGAAATGTGCATTACAAATGTTATTATAACGAGGAAAATGATCACACCACGTCAATTACATCGGGATAAGAATGGATTACAAACTTTGTGGAAAGGAAAAGCCTACAAAGAAAAAAAAATACATATCGCTATTATCTATTTATTTATTTATTTTTACGAAACTCCAAGAGTTTAGAGATAACACTGACATAGTAGAACTTAAGTAGACTTAAAAACAAGATGAATAGCAGACCTGTGACAAAAAGTTTGAAATTTCTAAAAAGGTGTAATTAACTTTGCACACCAGTAAGGAACGTGGAATATGTCAGTGCACTCTCAATGCTAAATAATGACAAACAGTCAATCAATGCAGTCAAAAACTAGGTCGCCAGTGAAACTTCGTAACGAATTTTAACTGTTGCTCTCCTAAATTATAAATGTTAATATAATTATTGTATTTATTATCATTACTATTATGATTATCATTATTATTATCACTATCATTAGCATTAGCATTAGCATTATAATCATCATCATCATTACCGTCGTCAGCATCATCTTCGTCAGCATTATATTGTCATTATAATAATTATCATATTATTATTATTATTATTATTATTATTATTATTATTATTATTATTATCGTCATTATTAGGAGGCTACTATTATTCTTAGTACTATTATACCTGTAGATATTGTTACTATTATCATTATTACTGTTACTATCTTCATCATCATCATCATCACTATCACTATTACCATCACATTTATTACAAAAAAAAAAATTTATTAATGGTAATAATATTATCATAATTACAATTACTACAATTATAATCATTATTATAATGACGATGATCATTATTACTAAATACAAAATGTTAGTAAGACAACAATCCACATTTAAATACAAATCATTTGTCTGCCACATCATTTAAAAGAAGTTCCTATCTGGGTCACTTATTTTCCTCCCGTCGTGCCATGGATCTGCCATCCTCTATTAAGTTAACTGTATTTGGTAAGAAAGCATTCGCAAAGAAAAGAAAGAAACAAAAAAAAAACAAAAAAAAAACAGGAACATTGAAATTTGAAGACGAGATAAAATTTTAATGACATATGGGATAAGTATGCAGTGAAAAGGGATGACATGGATGAAGGCTAGATGAAAGAGCTACATAAACGTGTCGACGGCTTCAAAACTGTCCGTGTATTGCACATCTCTCCAGAAACACAAAGTAAGTAGACATTTAATGATAACATTTGGTGGGAAAAAGACACATTTTCTTAGGATTTAGCGCATACTGTAATAGTAAAAAGACAGTGTAAGTTTAACGGGTCGTAAACTGACGCAAACACCTGAATTCCCTAAGGAGTAAAAACGAAGGGGAAGGAAGAAAAAGTGAGTTTAACGCATTGAAAAAGATAAGAAGAAAAAAGATAGGAAAAGGAAAGGGACAAGGAAAGAAAAAAAGGAAAGGGGAAGTAGTAAAAGCAACAGAAAAAAGATAAGGAAAATAACAGAAAAAAGGTGAAAGGCAAAGAAAGAAGACAAACTGGAAGAAGTAAAAAAAGAAGAAAAACAAAAACAACCAAATCTTCAAGCGCAATGTTGTAGAGAAACGGTGGAAAAGATTCGCGTGGATGTAGCCATGTCTGTGTTCGTTGAGTGAAACAACCGAGATTTCAGTAATAATCTAGATGCCAGAAATAGCCCAAAAAAGAAACAGCACCCGAATGAGAAGCACCGCTCAAGAAGAACCTGTTTCGAGCAGAGACAAGCATATCCGTACAACCTCCAAAATGACCAGTTAATCCAAACACTAGTTTATCGTTGCTTCTCGCCTAAGTGAACGTATTGTTGTGTTGTATATAAACTACACAGGGAATTAATAGGTAGGCAAGACTGATGTGATGTTTGGAATGGATGGCATCGACCTAAATCCTTCGGGATGTCTTGTTCGAGTGATTTATGAAAATGATATGTCGTGTCACCCTTGATTATTACCGTGTGTTTGCCATATGCAGTATGTATCTATCTACACACGTACGCGCGCGCACACGCACGCACACGCACACGCACACGCACACGCACACGCACACGCACACGCACACGCACACGCACACGCACACGCACACGCACACACACACACACACACACACACACACACACACACACACACACACACACACACACACACACGCACACGCACACATTAATGTAAACAGTTAAAATATTCATGGCATGCTGTAACACAGAATAACATGGCATAAAAGGAAACTTTTTTTTCTTATAGAATCTTAAATTACCATTCATAATTTCACTACTCGATATCGTTTTGTCAAGCTGAATGGATTTATATCATCTATATAAATCATCTGTTGCACTGTGAAATAAACTGCATGATTTGCGTTTGTAATCAATAAGCAGGTCTCCAAAATTGCCTTCGTTTTGGCCAGACTGTGGTAAAATGTATGCCTTGGGAATTTTACAGGCCTAAATATGAGACAGGTACTGTGATTCCCGTCGGTACTGACAGGGTATGGTCGGGAAACATAAAAACAAGCAATTAAAATTTCAGAATTCGACTTTTTACTTTGATGGAGGATAAACATCAAAAGTATCTTACTGTGCAAGAAAAGATTACCTAAATATATACCCTGGTGGTTGTAGGGAAAGACTGAAATCTGGTCATCTTGTTTGAAGGCTACTTATTTTGAGTTATTAGGTACGGGTTGCAAGTCAATAGCCTATATCATTACAATACGAGTACAACAACGTCACTAAAGAAATGTCCTTGTATTGCATTTTTGGCTTGTTATAATAAGGAAAAGAAGACCCTAAAGAAAACACTTTCAGAATGCAATCACATCTGATCATACGTCCGCATTTCAGTGTAAAATTTTATCTTGTGAATATGAGATGCGTTTTCTAATGTATGAAACAAGATGGGAAATTTTAGTTATGAAATTCAATGCCTGTTGGCAGAGAACTGAAGAACCACGAAGAAATAGGTGCGTGTAGTGTAATTCTAAAGTTGTCTGTGTTTTGCCTTGAAGTGCGTGACCTGAGCTGATCTTTGCTTTTCTATGCTTAGGATGTTTGCCTGTGTGCATGCACGTATTTATGAAGGTACATAGCATTCCATTTGGAATTAAAGTTTCAATTTTTCTGTTTATAATTGTGAATTTCATTTCATCACCATTCACATGCTTATGTGTTTATATTATATCTCAATCTAAACTGCAGTCCTGTGGTGGCGTGTAGAGTGCTGTGGTCGGGTGTAGATATGTAAACAGATTCGTATATGTATTTGTATTTGTAAGTATACCACATGAAATTGAACTTTGAAACATATCTACACACAGTAAATAATGTCCTTTTTGCTCTTCAATGCTCTGCAACTGTATATTGGATTTTATGAATGCGGTATCGCTTCTCATAAACTTTATATAATTTATTCACATATGACAAAAAATAAGATGTGGAAACTTTCACTTTCGTGTGGAAATAATGGTTATGCTTGTAGATGGAAAAAGGGAAAGAAAGCCAAGGGGTCGGTATTTTTTAAAAATCCTTTGATGTAGAATTGGTTACATATTGTCTTCATTCAAAAGAAGCCCATGATCATTGTTTTCTTCACTCTTTGCTGAATAGTATGTGTATTATGGTTTAATAACCCGCATTTCATTTAATAAGTTGCAAATTCCATCAACTGTATCTTGTATTTAATTTAAAAGAATTCATTCTGAAACTTTCATTTGAATTTCAGAAGATATATAGTGGTATATAAGCAAGATGTGATTGCATTCTGACCTGAAATACAGTAATGAATTATAAAATGGTAATATTTGTAATTAGTGATAATTTCTTTTGACATTCAGAATCAAAATGCATAATATGGATAACATGCAACTGAGTTATTGTAATATTCTATAATATATACTGTCGGCTTAAGTCACATATAAGAAATGGATTGCTGATATGATATACATGATTCAAAATTAAATTTCTCTTCTGAATGAATGTCCTGATTAGTTTGGTCTCGTTGATGTACTGGCATTTTACGAGCTAATTGTATTTATAGATGACCTTCATTTGTAGTACTGAATCGAATCGTCATTACCTGCTACATCCCCCTGTCAGCTGAGTACCTTTTTTAGGATGTGTGTGTGTGTGTGTGTGTGTGTGTGTGTGTGTGTGTGTGTGTGTGTGTGTGTGTGTGTGGTGCGTGCGTGCGGCGTGCGTGCGTGCATGCGTGCGCGTTCCCTGTCCCTCCACCTGTGTGTGTGTGTGTTTCAGTTGTATTGTCGCCAACTACTGCATTGTCCAAATTTGGTAGTATGAGCGTGAGGGAAGGTACAGATTTTGGGACGGCGAATGGTTAGCTGGCGATATCTGGATTTTTTGCCCCCCCCCCCCCCAAAAAAAAAAAAAAAAAAAAAAAAAAAAAAAAAAAATATATATATATATATATATATATATATATATATATATATATATATATATATATATATATATATCGCTAGGTTTCTCTAAAATTGCTGTACTTTGGAATACAATATTTGATCACTTCTGGATTTAAACCTGGTGTTGTGTGTATCTTCACTATTATTTATACACTGTAAGGAGGAACTGGGAAAAAAACAAGGTGCTTTCTGAGCAGACTATAGGCCAACTTATTAGTTTACAATATATTAACTGAAGGAGAGACATTGCTGATGCTATTTGCTTCTGTCAAAGTGACGGTACTTTTGGATAACGATGTTTCCTTAAGGGGGAGGGGAGGGAAGGATTGGCATTGTCATCCTCCACACCCCAATACAAACAGGGCAGAGAGCGTTATTGAAAAGCAGGTGGAAGACAATCATAGATTCATTACTAGTCTTATAAGGTATCTAACCCCCAATTATGAGAGGAGGCTAGTTACGAATTTTGTGTAGGTGCCTGTACAGTATGCATGGGTTTAGAATACTTGTTCCAAAACACGCTGAAGTAAATAGTTGCTTTTGCCAAGGAGAATCTTGAGTGGCCAGAGGATAGATGGAGGTTATTTTTGATTGCACAATACATTCATTGTCATATTTAATGCCTTTCAGAAAATTACCTAGGATTTGATGATGTGAGCCTATTTTGCGTACTATGAGATTGGGAAATTTACTGTCCTCCTCCAGAAACAAACCATGAACAAAGCTAAATACACTGAGCGGCTCATTGTCTATTTGGGGAATGTAAAGAGGACATTGTTCTTCAGTAAAACGCCACCCCTTGTCGTGCCGCCAAATTGATGATTGGTTGCTGAACTTTTATGACATTGGCTGTTTCAGGAAACAGCCAATGTCAACCCCCCCCTCCCCGTGCTGGAAGTGGCCACCTAGATGTGTGGGAAAATTTGGACCCAGAAATATAGATTCTTACCCTTTCCATTCGAAAGCACCTCAAAATAGTTCTGGTAGCTAAAAGAGGGACCACCATATACCAGAAGTTGTTAAATTTCCAAGAGCCTAGATTTTTAAAAACCTAGATTAGAATTCCATATATATATATATACATATATATATATATATATATATATATATATATATATATGTGTGTGTGCATATACATATATATATTTATATATACACATGTATATACATATATAATATATATATATATATATATATATATATATATATATAAATATATATGTATATAGGTATATGTATGTACATAGAGAGATATAAGTATATAATTACCCCTCCTGACTATCATTCGAACCCCCCGTGGACATTCTGTAGAACTGACAAAAAATTCAACCACACACATATATATACACATATATACACACACACATACATATAAATACATATGTGTCTGTGTGTATGTGTATGTATGTATGCCTATATATATATATATATATATATATATATATATATATATATATATATATATATATGTATATGCTTATATATATAATGTACACACACACACACACACACACACACACACACACACACAAACACATATCGTTTTTGTAACATCCCGAAACCCACTCTTTGATACATTGTTTCATGTTGTATCATGATTGCTACAAAAGTTCGTACAGACATACAAAGTTTTTAAAAAAAGTAACTTTTTGTAATTTCACATAGAAAGTCAATAGAAAAAACGTTAACGCAGTTTATATGATGGTATGATTTTTAATTACAATCAAAACATTGTAAAAATAAAATAGGAAAAGTGTCTGACTACTCCTCAACTTATATTGCTTGTAAGTTGGCTGTGTATTTCTCAGATTCAGTCAAAATATTTTTTTCTTGTTACATACATTGTTCTTCAAACGAAAAGTGGAAGTTGCATGATATTTTGCATCTTAGTGTATCCACCGCGAATGAGCTCCGTGTCCGAAACAGACAATTGGATAATTACAATGATTACAAGCAATTCTTTGTCTTACCGATTGAATAAAATCAACAAGTGAAGATACACTGCCTTTTCTGTCATATTTTTCTGTAAGTCTATATCATAAAGATGCAGAATTATTTTGTAGACGTTCATCCCACCGATGGCAATACTACGTCATATGACATTGGAATTTTTTACTATGCCTCTCCAGCGACCGTCATGATTGACCTCATATTTCACATTTGATATACTGCTAAAAAGGCACAAAAATACTTTATGCACCTTTACAATACATTTTATTTTTTTAATCAAGAAAATACGATGCAATTAGTAATTAATGAAAACATAAATCCCTACATGAGACTACGTGAAATATATCGGAAAAATATCGCGCTCCGATTGTTTAGCCGGAGTGTATCACATTGCATTTGGTAGAGGCTTAAAATCTGATACAAACCGAGATGTTTATACAGGCTCTACGATGTGCGCTTAAAGGGCAAACATGTATCAAAGTGTTCGGGGTTTCGGAATTGCTACAAAAAAACTTTATATCTTTGGTTATTATCATTCTAGCAGATATTTTGTGCAAGATTTACCAGATTGACGTATACGAATGTGTGTGTGTGTGTGTGTGTGTGTGTGTGTGTGTGTGTGTGTGTGTGTGTGTGTGTGTGTGTGTGTGTGTGTGTGTGCTCTAATAGATTTGTATTTAGGCATACTTTCTCAATATTCCGGCGAAAATAACCGACATTCCAGCTATTCCATACAATACTCGCTTTCTCGTAGCACTCATTAATCATAATGGTGGATTTAATTCGTTGTGACATGTTGTAGAGAACCTGTTGCTATACAGCTAATAAGTTATGCCATTAATTAAACAAGTCTAATTAAGGCTCCAGACACATAACTAGCAGCCACAGTAGTTGGAGACATCACTTTGAGGATTTCCCAGAACGCACCTTATATTGCGCATTATACCATAATTACATAAAAACACAGCAGTAGGAAAGAAAACATGCAGCACAAATGAATGTCTGCAAGCTAGAGCCACTATGTTAAAAACAATTCATGGAATAATATTTGAATATTGCAACCTAAATTATTTGTTACGCTTCCTGTTTTTTCTTCCTCAAAGGTACATTTATTTGCGACAACAGATGTACGATTATGTTCGTCTATTCTCCATATGATACAGGATCGTTTTTACAGTCATGGAATAGATTAGGATATATACCAGCATTATTAAAACCGATGTTATATTCTAGTATACATATTCAATAAGCGAATCGAAAATCGATACATTAACTCATGCATAATGCGAATTTCGGCGGTCGCTGCTAACAAGATAATCTGAGACTGTGACTTTATGATATCATATTGCTTCGTTGTACAGAGGAATTCCAAACTAATTCCTGGTAGTGGTGTCGTTATAAATAAGATAATTGCTAATATATAATTATTATGTTGGCGGGGTTCGCTACTCTCTCTTTCTCTCGCTCTTCCTCTTTCTCTTTCTCATTCTTCCTCTCTCTCTCTCTCTCTCTCTCTCTCTCTCTCTCTCTCTCTCTCTCTCTATATATATATATATATATATATATATATATATATATATATATATATATGGATTCACACACACACACACACACACACACACACACACACACACACACACACACACACACACACACACACACACACACACACACATTGACCTGACGACGTACTAGACGGACATACAAGTCAGCGCTTTCTGCGTGTACAATATCCGTCATGCAAGATAATTATATGCCCTCTGTCCTCTATCATACAGTTCGGGAAGTGGATTACCCAACACCCGTGGACTGACGTTCTTACCGCTGTTAATGTGGAGGACAAGTGGCACAACTACCTTTCGACCGTCACTACGGCTTTCCATCACGTCTTTCCGGAAGACACTCAGCACACACCCATCGGACCTGCCTTGGATCGCGGGCCACATCAAACACCTCATTCAGCAGAGAAATCAAGTCTTCCACTGGCACATCACCTACAAATAACTCCGCAACACAGGCATCAGGGAAATGAAAATATCCAAGAAAACCTTTTACCACAACAAACTACAACACCTGCAGCCCAGCCAATGGTACGGGAAAGTTCGGGAGCTGTGCGACCATGCAAATCGGCCGTGCACGCTTCCGTGCACCAGCAACCCCAGCCCCAGTGAAGCAGCAGAGGCTCTCAATAACCACTTCGCCTCGATTTGTCAACAGCTACCCCCCCCCCTCCCTCGGGAACCACCCACCTCCCCGCTTACCTGCTGGCACGCTCATTTGCTCCAACTTCAGGTGCGTCAAGAGAGCAACCATCCCCCTTGACCTGAACATGCGCCTCATCAAGGAGTTCGCAATGGAAGTTGCCCCTCTCCTTGCCTCCATAATTAATACCTCACCGCAACAGGCTGTATGCCCATCACAATGGATGACAGCCTTTGGCACCGCCATCGGGAAAATCCCCGCTCATTCGGCGAACTCCGACCCATCATCATTACTCCGTTGCCCAGCCTGCTGTGTGAAAGCTTTGTTGCCGACGAGCGCAAGTCCTCCGTCACCAGGGCACGTACTGACCGCTACCACCGGAGCACAATACCCACCTTAATCCGACTCATCAACGAGCACTAGTCAATGGACCGCCCACCACACCTTTTCTACGAGCACTATTCCACAGTTACTAGTCCAGCACTTCTAGTTCATCTTTGCTTGCACTTGTCTTTTTGTTGTTTTATTTCTTTTGCTTCATTTGTTGTTATTTTCCTGTATACTGTTAGTTTATTTTGTTTGTTTTTTTGTTTATTTATGTTTATGTATACATAGTTTATCTCTTTATCTGTATCTCTATGTTTATTTTCAGCCCCTGGCTGCATGAGATTCAATAAACGGATTATTGTTTTATTATTATTATCAAACAAACACACACACACACACACACACACACACACACACACACACACACACACACACACACACACACACACACACACACACACACACACACATTCACACACACACACACACATTCGTATACGTCAATCTTGTAAATCTTGTACAAAATATCTGCTAGAATGATAATAACTAAAGATATACTCCGTGATGATAACACTAAGACATGCCTCTTTGTATGAATTTTGGGAGGCTGGAACTGTTTCTCTTGCTGATACAAGAATCGGGCTTTAAA
>NC_051387.1:21592257-21594757 GCF_015228065.2 Penaeus monodon
GATACTTTGAAGAAATGAGATCTATCGGAGAAACAAAATGGATTCGTAAGGGTCGACTCACACCGAGAACATTCTCATTAAACTGTGCAAAATTCCTTAACGAGTCACACAAACGTTATGTTGTTTCGTGGATTACAGAAAGCATTTGATTGATGTGATCGAACCAATTTTAGTTAAAGTATTATTGGGATAAGGTATAACTGAAAGCTATTCAGTGCGATAAATCATTTAATTATACAACAGATTTTAAGTGAACATTGACAAACAATGTAAGTGTTTGTAGGTAGTGATACAATGAATCTAATAACTAAATGATATGTTCATCAACAGTTTGGCAGAGGAAATAAAACAAATGCAAGAAATTGTTTGATTTCTAGGTTTCTATGAAAATTCAAACTGCTTTATCAGATGATGTTCCCATTGGCTGAGACTTAATGTATTATTGGTTTGTTCTTATGCAAAAAGAAACTGTATTGTGACATTATAAAAATAAGACCGAATTGAACTGATACTACATATGCATTCTCTTTAAACGGTAGCGTTCATTCTGAGCCGACCTGGTCACAGCATTAAATCTAATTGTAGATTTCATGTTGTGTATGTCTGTTGGAGTGATACGTGGTAGGGTTCCCCAGTTCCTTAACGGAGATGCGGTGTACCTTTTTGGTAATGGATTCCTATTTCCGGGTTGGGACACAACTGACTGTGGGCTGGCTTGGCCACCAGGACAGGTATGCAATCATGGTGCAAGTTCTGCCTAAGGGAACAAACGTGGCGGTCGGTAACTCTAAGAAACCATTTGAACTCAGATTGCCGTCGGACAGTCTGATCCGACGCTCTAACCATGTCTGCCACCGCGGCCTTGACGATATGGGCTTTCATGATTTTTTTAGCATTTAGAGCGGTGGTTTGCCATTGCTTCCGCCCTGTGTGTTTTTATCGAGTCACCATCTCTATTTTACCCGCACTGAACTGAGTTGGCTTGGGCCAACATAGCTAGAGGCAATCGAGGTGAGTTCCTTTGCAAGGGAAACAACGCTGCCGTCCGTGTGACTGCGAACAATCGAACTAGATTGTCCGTTCGTGACAGTCTTGAGTCCGACGCTCTAACCATTCGGCCACCGCGGCCCCATACATGCATACATACATGTGTATATATATATATATATATATATATATATATATATATATATATATATACATATATACATATATACATACATATTATAGACATATATTTATTTATATATAAAGATGAAGACGCTGACAAACGTAGTCGTGAAGAATGCCATATTGATTAGTTAAACGTTTCGAAGGCACACTAAACCACATTCAACAGTGTTGTCATTGGGAACTAGTCAAAAAATTAGTTAGACAATTATGAATATAAATAACAAATCTGATCTTAGAAGTTTAGAACAAAGAATATAAATTTTACTATATATACATAAATGTAATACAAATGAATACTTATAATATAAGCATATCATTAAACAAAACAAACATACATAAATAGCACACGCCAGTATATGGGAAACTAACCAAAGTGTGTCTTGGTTGCGACGGAAGATCTATTGCATGAACAAGGTGATTACGGTGCATTGCTCAGTTCAGGTTTCATTAGTACAAGCAAGAATCCTGAGATTTCGAAAGGTGGGAGGAGTGTGGCGATAGAATACTAAAATCTGCGTTACAGAAAGGGCGTGAGTGATAGCGTGTGTGTTTGCTCAGCGGAAGGCCTGTCTGGAATGATTTGCCAAGATGCGGTCCCGGAACCATCGTAGGGTAGACTCCACAGAGTTACATTTCGGTGGTTGTTCTAGAAAGTTGACGATATTGTTAGTTTGGTGAAGAGAAAGTAAATTCAATTTGGTGATAATTCTTTTGTAGCAGTGATTTTTTGTTTCCTGATTTCAGATCTTAAACTACCCATATACGGTAGTTTCACATATCAATGTTTTTTGTTTTTTTTAACAGAAGCATTAAGAATGTTTTCAAAGGTATTAGTAATCTGTCAAACAAAAACAATGGGTACTTATTTGTTGTTAATAATAATAATAATTAATTAATAATAATAATAATAATAATAATAATAATAATAATAATAATAATAATAATAATAATAATAATAATAATAATAATATATTTTTTAAAGAAAAATAATTTCGTCATGTAAAACTTCTTACTCAAGTTATAAACTCTAGTGATTAGAGTTTTGATGCTGTTAATGTTGTATAAATATAGGATGCAGCTAAGGAAGTGGATTCCGAGGCCAGTGAAGGATGCTTTCGTAAAAAGTTTGTTTGGAGGCTGTTTTGAGTCGAGATATGTTAAAAAAGATTCACGTGTGATGGGTGTTTAAAAGGGAGAAAGATGCCATCGAGTTTTAACAATGGAATACATAACGAAGGAAAGGCCTACTGGGGATTCCATTGCTTCACCGTCCGTTTGGTTATATAAACAATCATTAATGTAAATACTGAGTGATTAGGCTGCAATT
>NC_051387.1:21604757-21607257 GCF_015228065.2 Penaeus monodon
CGAGTTGTGATGACGTTTGTGGACAGATTATAAGTAACTGAAAGGAGGCTTATGGGTCGGTAGCTTTTTTAGATCCTTTCTTTCCCCTCTTTCATGTATCAAAATACTTGTTGCATTTTTTAGGCTTTCAGAGTTTTTCCATTGAGAAGGCATTTGTCAAAAAGATTGGCTAGTTTTACTGTTGTAATTTCTCCTACATCTGTTACAAGGTCTATACTAATTCCATCTTCACCTGGTGTTTTCTCTCTCTCCAAGCCTTTAGCGCTCTTTTTATTTCTTCTGTTGTGATGCTAGGACATCTCTTGTTACTGTGTTCGCTTCTACCCGAGGCTGTTCATTTGAGTTGTATAGATCCCTGTAAAAGTCTTCCACTACTCTTATGATGTTATTCTTATTATAGTCACTTCTTCGTCTGGCTTCTTTATTGCATACAATTGATTTTTCCCTATTCTAGGTCTCCTTTTAGCTGTTTTCATGCTGCTACCTGAGATCACTGTTTCATTTATTATTTGGATATTGAATTTCTGTACATCTTCTCTCTTCTTGTTATTTAGTCTTTGTTAGTTCAGTTAATTCTATTTTGTCCCTGTTTGACGATACGTTTATGACCCTACGTTTTTGATAAGCTGTTGAACTTCATACATACTTATATACATATATAGATATCCACATATATAGATAGATAGAGAGAGATGTACAAATACATATATAGAGAGATAGATAGATAGATAGGTAGATGGATGGATAGATAGATAGATAGATAGGTAGGTAGATAGATAGATAGACAGATAGATAGACTGATAGGTAGATAGATAAAGAGATAGAAATATGCATACATACATATACATATGGATATATGTATAGGCATATTCATACCTGTAAAAGGCTATGAGACCTTATTACAATGGTTATGACTGGTTGGTAGTGATAGTGGTTATAATGGATTGACTCTTTACTTATAAGAGTACAACACAATGAGGGAACACGCGAGACGATGCCTTAGGATAGAGCGGTTAGCGAGGGGTCACTTGTGTGACCAACCCGCCCTGAGGGCGAAGGCTGGACCGACCTTACCACGTTAGACGCTGGGCACGAACTGAGTAAGATGGTTCATCTTTGGGTACAAGAAGTGAGCGTCCACCGAACACGTGGCGTGGAAGGAATAGTGAGGCAGCTGGGGGAAATGTAGGAACAGCTGCAGGAAGTATGGGGGGAGCGAGGTGAGGTCACTGGTTCCGTCTGTTAATTACCTTCCATATTGCTCGGCCACCTACTCACGCCTGGCCCTCAAGGCATCTTAGATTTGCTTCAAGGGTGACTTAACTTTGGCTGGTCATCTAGTTCTTGTGTGCATTGTTCTTGGTGCATTTTCGTGGCTGCTCGTCCCTTTCGTCCTCTTCTTCGTGGTCCTTGGTATAATCCATCCGTCCTTGACGTCCACACGTCCTCGAAGATCTCGCACAGGTCCTCCTTGACTTCGGATTTGTCTAGACTTTCTCATAGTCCTCGTCCAGGTCTAACTCGGTGGCGTCCTGGTCCATACGTCCTCATAGATCTCGTCCAGGTCCTTCTCGGCTGCATGCTCGTCCACACATCCTCATAATCTTCTTCTGGATCTACAGGCGTCTGGGCAAGAAGCGTCCTCTTTGGCATCTCAGGGCGGCTGATACCTGCGCTGAAGAACTCCTGGAGTTGACTGGATCTGCAGGCGTCCAGGCAGGTGTCGCCCATCCACAGCATCCTGGGGCGACTGGTTCCTGTGCTGGTGAGTTCCTGGTCCTTCGCTGGATCTACGGGCGTCCCGGCAGGCGGTGCCCTTCCACTACATCATGGGGTGGCTTGATACCTGCTCTGACAAACATCCTGGTCCACAGGCTTCTGGTGATCTTCCAGTGACGTCCTTCCCACAGCTTTCTAAGGTGACCGTTTCTGCAGCAGGGTCCTCCTTCGGTGCCGTGTCGGTTATCGTCGGTAAACCAGATTATACACATAAGGGCCAGATAGTAAGAGAGAAAAAAAGGCAACAGAGAAGAGGGGTGTTAAGTACCACTATCCGGTTATTTATATAAATTTGCAGTTTTTAATGTTCGATTTTTTACTTTATTTTCGTTTTTTTTTTTTGACAAAGATAAAGAAGAAAATAGGAGAGGGAGACGTCAGTAGCGAACCGCATGGACCTGGCTTGAACTACCAACCGTCTCTGATAGATATGAGAGTAGATAAGGGAATGGCAATCCACAAGGATTTACTTGAACCAATTGTCGTCACACAGAGAAAAAATAAATGTAAAATTATGTATGAGTCACTCGTTACAACTGACAAAATTACAGGCAAAGGAGATACCTCATAAATCTTTACGTCTGCACTATGACAGCAACAAACCCTGTTAATGAAAAGGTTTCAGTGTCTTTTGCTCTGCGTGGATGAGTGAGTAAGTGAGTAAGTCTCTGTGTGTGTGTGTGTGAGAGAGTGACAGTGAGTGTGAATGGGAAAGAAAGAG
>NC_051387.1:21667257-21674757 GCF_015228065.2 Penaeus monodon
GTAGTGACCACACCAAAGGTCCGGCTGACAGCCTTTATTTCTTAGTCGACGGAGTATACAGTTTTGAATTTGGTCTCACCCGAGATAAATAATATGTTTAGTAAAAATTAATATTCAAATGAGAGAGAAACAATTATAAAAGAAATCTCATTAAGTTAAATAGAACAACTAACCACATAAAATAATAAATACTGATAAAACAGTGTAGAAGAAAATAAAAAGGTTCACGCACCAAACTCTACCTTTAAGAAATAAAATAGAAGCAAAAGCATATCAAAAGTCTCGGGTGAAGTGGATATACAGTAACAAAATAAAATATAAAATCGACAAACATGAAAGTATGGGAGGTGACCAGCTACATAAATAAAATGCGTGATAAAAGCGGCCGCTGCTAAAGGCTAAGAGAACGCCTAACAAAAACAACACGTAAACAAAGGGTTGCCTGCTAGTAATTATAACACGGAGATAAAAACGTTCCATAAAATGGTTTCTTAAGAATCTGAAGTTATGCAGCCGACAACTTACATAAAATCAATTAAATGAACTAACATAAGACAAAACAAAAACAAATCGAAAGCAGTAAGATTGCGTAAAGTGCGCAATATATGGGCTGTCACGTAATGTAAGACCGCGCAAGCCTTATAAATAAAACGAAAGAACAAAAGATAAAACGAATGAAATCATAAAACAAATTAAGTACTAGAACACCAACGGCAAGTATATCTAAGGTATGCTTATACTCATAGCATGAATCATTCAAAGGTGTCATTACCCGAGTGTACATCTCCGAGTATCTATGTTTATGCATGTGTGTGTGTATAAGGTCAGACGGCAGTGGTAGGTCCTGCAGGAAAGGGGCAAGAAAGGACGGTAACAGCAAGTAGGATTTAGGAAACTCGAACGAGGATTACAAGGAACACCTCAGGTATGTGAGCATTAGGGGGTGATGATGCTTGAGAGACGGGAAGAGAATGCGGGTTGCAGGTGGTGACAGGAAAAGAGGTTTCCAACCTCACAGTATCCCTGGAGACAATATAATACAGAAATAGAACACGAACATCTTACAACTTCCTAGCGAAAAATATGGAGTGAAACTACAGTGCAGATAGGAGAAATACCATTACCACTGCGTTCAGTTATTTTTTCCTGATACGTATGAATTCATAGCTAATAAGTTTCCCTTGTCATATCGAAGGGAATGAAAATCAGCGCCCAAACGAGTTCTCATTTTCCATGATACTATCCAATGGAATCCATGGGCTTCGAGATAAATCGGCTTTTATGAACAAAGATTGCAGGTATGATTGGGTAATGCACGGGAAACACGATCACCATTGCCAAAATAATTTGACTTTGTAATAACATTTGTCATACGTATAAAATTGGTTTTGGAAAGTACCCGCAATGTGTTGTTTGTGGTACTCTGAAAAAGGAGGCATGTTGGAAAGAATGTTTTTTATTTTATTTCCGTTCTCCCCCCCCCTCTCTCTCTCATTTCTTCAAAACTCAGTGTGTAAGTGTTTTGAATATCTGAACACTTATGACTAAAATGAATACCGAAGAGAGCGAGGATTTTTCCCCACAACGTGACAGGCAGGAATATTCGGTTATCTTCTCAGCATGGTTAAAGAATATGATCTGTTCCTCGATACATGTCAGATATGACTGTTCAACTGCACTTCAGTTTCAGGTTTGCACGTTCGTCTCTCTTCCAGTTTCGTCTGTTCTGAACGTTAAAGCATTGGCATAGTTTGTGCAAGCGTGATCAGTTAATGTCTTCGTAGTGCCTTCATTTCTAGTTGAATTTCTAGCCACAATCCCCCGGCTAAGAACTGACACCGCAGCTCGTGCATCAGGCCCTGAGGACCACAGTATCAAGCCAACTTACACTACACCATTTAAAAAATAAATGATGATAAATAATACACGAACCATCTCTGTCCATTCACTATTAATTTTTTCTCGCTACTTACCGCCATATCTATTAGTTTACGTTTTTTTTCGGTAATAATAACATTAATAGCACTAGACATTGCGGTTTGAGAACTTCCAGGAAGATTAATATAGATCCGACAACATATGAAGCGAAGATTCCCAGGCCTACCTCTGATTCACACACCTTTTAAATCTCGCCAAAATCACCATTAACCCGATTTTATGCTCATACATAACTTAGAATGTCAAACGAAGGGCCTAATCGGATTGAGCTTGGCAATACGTTATTAGGTTTCTCTGTCAAATTTGGATTTTCTTTTGCCGACTGATTTCTAACATTTCATCTTTCTTATTCTAATCACATATTCATTTCAATAACACCTATCGTTTATGTTAAATTGTATGTTGTTCATCATTAAAATTATTATGATACGTCTAGTTGGGGGTTTATTTATTCAGTTCCAGTCTTGGTGACAGTAATGATGCTTCTAATAGTCAGTGATAGCATTAACAGTAATGGAAAGTGTTTCGAAAAATGATAATACCAACAATAAAAAAAGAAATGCTGATTAAGGCAACAAACGTAATAATATAGTAATAATAATGATGGTAGCGTTGATAATGATGATAACAACAATGATGATGATGTTGATGATGATGATGATGATGATGATGATGATGATGATGATGATGATGATGATGATGATTGATTGATATGATGATGATGATGATGATGATGATGATGATTGATGATGATGATGATGATGATGATGATGATGTATAATATTATAATGAATGATATAACAATAATAATTAAACGACACACACAAGCAATCTTTTTTAACCAAACAGCACCAATAAAAGAATAAAACAGCAATAAAGATAGTAATAATAATGATAACAGCAGCAACACTATCAAAAATACTATATACTATATCAGTATATTTTACACCTAGCAGTTTTATATTCATGCTTAATGTGTTTCTTGCACCTCCTCCAGTGTAATATTGTCTTGGCGAAGTGTTTCAGAAAGCTACAGGCCACGGGTCTCATATCTTACGGAGTCTTTCTCTCGTAGGAATATCTTATACTGTGGTAAAGACAATATGAGTAGATATTGCGGAAGTAGTGGATGTAATAAGAAACTTTTATCCAGCTAGGGTGCATAAGGGAGAGAGGTTCATTAAAAGATGACAGTTCAATATTTTTAAGAAGAGAGTCAGAATGCAGATATATTGGTTTGAACCCGGTAATAATTTCGCTTCTGGATTTTCCCCCTTTATCAATGATTTTGAAGGGATAACACATAAGCAGAAAGAAAACCAGGTTTTCCATCTCTCTCTCTCTCTCTCTCTCTCTCTCTCTCTCTCTCTCTCTCTCTCTCTCTCTCTCTCTCTCCTCTCTCTCTCTCTCTCTCTCTCTCTTTCCCTGTCTCTCTCTCTCTCCCTCTCTCTCTCTCTCTCTCTCTCTCTCTCTCTCTCTCTCTCTCTCTCTCTCTCTCTCTCTCTCTCTCTCTCTCTCTCTCTCTTTCCAGTCGTGTCTTTTTCTCATATAATGACACTCTGCAAAAGTGTTACTGTTAAACATTCAAGACTATGAGCCTATGTTACACTTATTAGACTAGAATGTTGACATCAACAGCTAGTATACATGAAGGCAACGGCATTTCAATTATGCCACTGTTTAATTAACTCGGTGTTGGAATTATAATAATTTGAATAGAATCTAACATGTAAAAGATTAAAATTGAAAGAAATAAAGAGACGCAATGAGCCAACAGAAATTTGTAGCAAGTAGTCGGTATAAAGATTTATATATAGACCTAAGTCGGTACTGTGGTGGTAGCACGAGCTCATAGCATCTGTTTTATGCTGACCATTACATACAACGCTAATAGCTATAATCTAGAATTATCTTGGGAAAATCTACCGGACCTATGATGTCAGGGGCCTACATGTATATTACAGATGAATTTGCAGTCAAGCACAAAATATCCTTTAAGAGTTACATTGCCAGGAATTCAAATATTGTCAAGACGGAGTATAATGTAAAAATGGTTCTATAATGGTGTGGCACTATTATTCACTTGACTTATCTTCATTTAAGAATGCTGTTTTTAAATACTGAACGCAGTTGTTATTTTACATCAGTGATATATATGAATCAATAAAAAAAATATATATATATACACTAATTAAGAAAATATCATGGCCGTAGTACATTGCCGTCTTGACAGCAGATGCTGTTCTACTATCAAGCTGTTTCTCTGGTCCTCTGTGCCACAAGCACCGCAATTACCACCAGGCCAGTAAATTACTTTCTTGTTTTTTGTAGGGCGTTCTTTAATGTAACATGAACGTGATAATTAATTAAAAAAAATACTTGCTGAAAAGCAAACAATGAATCAATTAATTATTCTGTTTACTATTATTCTATTTTATTTATTTTTTCTTTCTTTCCTTCTGCCTTCTCTTTATCTGATATGGATAAATAAGCAATTACTTATAAATAGAATATACGTTCAATGCAAATGCTCTACATACAGAAAATGATGAAATGAAAATATCTATGCACCATCCAATATGTAGAAAGCAATAACTGGCAACTCAACCCGAATTAAACCGATTCGCCCAAAAAGGGAGTAAAAAATGCTGAAGGCATATTTCATCAAATAACAAATATATCAAATAAATTCTAAAATATATAACTAATGTAAAGATAAAAACTAAGTGTCGGCTGATTAAGATATCAAAGCGAGTTGTGAATCGGAGTATTCCAGAGACCGGAGAGGCCGTTTTTTTTTTTTTTTGTTTTTCTTTCTTTCTTTCTTTCCCGAGTTTGGACGCACTATGCCATCGGTTGCTGCTTATCTATAACAATAAAGATTGTCATAATGATATTAGTCATAATTATACAGAGTAATGGATACTTTAACGTAACAGTACGTTTATTTATAATAACAATACCACATATTAATGACAATGACTAAGATAATAGTACCCTCAACAATAATGGCCACAGTTTCTACCAAAACCACGCATGCCCTTTATAT
This sequence comes from Penaeus monodon, assembly GCF_015228065.2. Lineage (NCBI taxonomy): Eukaryota > Metazoa > Arthropoda > Malacostraca > Decapoda > Penaeidae > Penaeus > Penaeus monodon. The sequence continues at coordinate 21,672,245 of NC_051387.1, forward strand.
ATATGATTTCGTGTTCATTAAAGTAAACACACAGGGGAAAATATCACGCTTCATGAACGACATTTTTTTTAGGAATATGATTAATAGCGTAACAAGTACAAAAGCTCCATAGCATGCACTACTATCGATTTGCAAGTATTTTTACAAAAATGCAAATATACAGATACATGTTACATAGGTGTATGGTGTTCTGTATCTGTATCTACATCTATATGTACCTGTCTGTCTGTCTGTCTGTCTGTCTTCCTATCTGTCTATCCGTCGTCTATTTATCTATCTATCGAATGCCTGTTTGTCAATCTATTTATCTAAATATCTGCCATTCTTTCTATCAGTGTTAATATATGAGAGTTTCTAACGCATGCCTAAGATTTATTAACGTGAAGTAAGTCTCTTTGGGATTACAGGATTTCGGCCGCGATTTCGCTTAGAAGCAGCGAAGCCGACATAGCTCTCGTTCCCTTGGAAGCGCAACATGCGAGCCAAGCATTTTAGAAAATAGTTTTGCTCTTCTTGTCTACCGTATATTCCATCTATTCATTTATATGTGTCTATGTCTATATATATATATATATATATATATATATATATATATATATTATATGTATATTATATATATATATATATATATATATATATATATATATACATATATATATGTATATATATATATATATATATATATATATATATATATATATATATATATATATATATATATGCATACATACACACACACACACACACACACACACACACACACACACACACACACACACACACACACACACACACACACACACACACACACACACACAACGCACACACACACACAGGCATAATTATTGAGACTACCGGCGATTTCAACCATTGTTGATGATATGTATCGCAAAATGAAAGCAACATCGCATTTCCTAATTTTATTTCCGTACATCACAGCAACCAGAATAGCCATGCTTAGCCTTCATCTGGGTTTTTATGCCATACCTTTAACAATCAGTCAGTTATCAACTTTGTTAGTACATTCTCCTCTTTCCATAAACATTCTATGGAATTTAAATCTGGGTTGTTTCCAGGCCAATCAACCATTCTCATACCATGGTTATACAAATGGGTTTTAATCCTTTTGGCTGTTTGGCAGGGAGCTCCATCATGCATGAAAAGGTAGTCATTATCACGAAGTTGGTGCACAAAACGTCTATCAATGATGTCATGATATCCAACTTTATTAAGATTGTTTTTTATAATCTCTAACCATCCAGTTCCAGAGATCAAAAAACACACTATAACCTTGGCTGGAAATTTTACTTGTGCATTCTGGCATTCGGGTTGTTCTTTCTCTATGCTGACTCTTCTAACAAATTTTCATCTCTCCATCAGTATGTCTACCATCTGTGACAGAAACGTGCGCGCGCACACACAAACACACACAAATATGTTTCATCATTATTATTATGAGAATCCACGAAAGGGCAGCAGAGAGAAATCAAAGGCTGAATAAGAATTTGTTAATTTTAGCTTTAAATTTAATCATAGAAACTTCAGAAACAATATCGTTAGGAAGTAAATTCGATACTTTAGTTATAAACATGATAAATTTCCGTGAAAATTGGTGGGTTGAGGAAAGGACTGGTTGAAGTGCGCAAACTCAAAAACGCATTTGGCGAACAGGCTCATACTGAGCAGCCAACGCACTAAGGAGAGTGTGTTCATTATTGTATACATTCTTAAAAAAATATTTGACTGAAAATGTTAGACATCAGGCTGAATGTAAAATATCACAATTTATCACATCTAAGACATTTATAGCTTATATAAGAAGGCGGGGAAGCCGACTGACTATTGTCTGTTATAAAATCATAATAGAGAATTTTCTTTAGGTTGCTTACTTCAATATATGACGGAATTTAGCTCATTACTGACCGTAAAAAAAACTCCATGGACAAGAGATCTACAGACAGAATACCAATTCAGTGAAATACAGTGGGGGGGGGGGGTCTTTATTATTCCAATAATAAAGCCAATATGTGTGTGTGTGTGTGTGTGTGTGTGTGTGTGTGTGTGTGTGTGTGTGTGTGTGTGTGTGTGTGTGTGTGTGTGTGTGTGTGTGTGTGTGTGTGTGTGTGTGTGTGTGTGTGTGTGTGTGTGTGTGTGTGTGTGTGCTGTGTGTGTCTGTGTCTGTGTGTGTGTATGTGTGTGTGTGTAAATATATCTATATATAAATATATATATTTATATATATATATATATATATATATATATATATATATATATATATATATATATATATATCCATACATCCATATTTATATACACATAATATTTACCACACACACACACACACACACACACACAACACACACACACACACAACACACACACACACACACGCACACACACATACACACACACACATTATGTATATATAATGTATATATAATATATATATAAATATAAATATATATATATATATATATATATATATATATATGTATATATATGTATATAATATA
>NC_051387.1:21682257-21684757 GCF_015228065.2 Penaeus monodon
TATTTTATCCGGGTTTGGGACCAGCACTGACTTGGGCTGGCTTGGCCACCCGGTGGCTAGGTAGGCAATCGAGGTGAAGTTCCTTGCCCAAGGGAACAACGCGCCGGCCGGTGACTCGAACCCTCGAACTCAGATTACCGTCATGCCAGTCTTGAGTCCGATGCTCTAACCACTCGTCCACCGCGGCCTTGGCGATCATGGATTTCCATGATTTTCTTGGCAATTTAGAGCAGTGTTTTTTTCCGTTGCCTTCCGCCCGGTGTTTTTTTTTATTGAGTCACCATCTCTATTTATCCGGCACTGACTTGGGCTGGCTTACCCACCCAGCGGCTAGGCAGACAATCGAGGTAAAGTTCCTTGCCCAAGGGAACAACGGGCCGGCCGGTGACTCGAACCCTCGAACTTAGATTGCCGTCGTGACAATCTTGAGTCCGACGCTCTAACTACTCGGCCACCGCGGCCTCACACACCTGTATATATATACATATATATATACATATATGTGTGTGTGTGTTTATGTATGTATGTATGTAAATATATAGATAGATAGATTTATGGGTGGGTACTTCATACTCTGGGTGATGTGAAGCGATGGTGTGGTAGTCAGTGTTAAGTTCTTGCATTCCTTCTCGCTTGCAGATGCCATCGCTGGTTAGCCTAGTGCAAAAAAGCAAGTAGCTCTGCATAAGCCTCCTCTCCTCTGCCTTTCCGTCATCGAGACTTCTGTAGTGCCTCCTCGTGGGCACCCATGGAATCTTGCGGTCCCAGGCTATACTGTGGGGATCTCGGAGCAGCAGGAGGTCCCAGAGGTACAGAGCATGGCCCACCGGCGTGTGGACATCCCCTAGCTCCATACCAACTCCTGCCCCTTAACCACCCTGGGGTTGATGGGCGGCTCGATGGAGGTAAGCCTTGCCAGCCCTCCTCCCCCAGATAACCTACCGGCAATATCTATAACAAATGGATATGATGGCGGGGTGGGGCTGTCCATCCCAGCCAGCAAGTGAGATGGGCTGTAGGTCCCATTGTGAAAGCAAATGTTGGGGCACAGGATGGGAACAAGAGTTAGTTGTCCCACCTGCGCACTGGCAGGCGACAACCCAGTATGCAGACTGTGGGGCAAAGCCCGAGAGAACCCCACAGGTGGACACTGGGATATGAGATGTCTGTCAACCCCCATGGCTGCGGAGCTAATCCCAGCAGCGAGAACAGCCTCCTTCTCTGGTACTTTGCTAGGTCCTAGAGATTGAGGATTTCTGGCTCCTGGTATCAACCCACATCACTGGACATGGTATAGTGATAAGGTTACTGTGGCCAAGGAGATAGACCACATTCTAGTCAGCACTCGCTGGAGGATCCTTCAGAATTGCAGGGTCTACCAGAGCACCGAGTTCTATGGCTAGGGGGTTTCACTTGGACAGACTAAAGGATCAATTCACAGAACTTAAAAACCTGACAGACCCAGTTTCTCTGTGGAAGTTCCTCAAGTGCAAAACACTCAAAACCAGCACAGGAGGGCAAGACAGAATTTCATCTCCTTAGAGACATTGGAGGCCACTGAAGTGTGTCGCATGGCTCAGCTGAATGGCAATCAGGATTTGTACCTTTCTTTGGTATGTAGGGCTTGGACACTACTGAGGAGGGACAAGGAAAGTTCACCAGCAACCTTGCTGAAGAGGTTGGAAGCCAATCACTCCTCGCAGATGACTACAGTCTGCTCAGTGGATAGACAGATCATCTCAGATCATGTTGGGGTCATGAACATTGGACAGAGTATTTTGAGCAGCTGTACCAGGTAGACCCTCCAATAGTTAGCTTGGATGCAAGTGGTATCACAATACCTGTGCCGGACCCACCCATCAGCGAGGAACCTCCTACCCTAACTGAGTTAGGATGGTGATTTCTAAGCTGAGGAGTGGGAAAGCTGCAGGGATATGTGATATTCCTGCTGAACTGCTGAAAGCTGGGGGTGAACCTATGGCACGAGGCTTGCATGCAGTCTTGACTGCCATCTGGCAGTGTGGTTCCATTCCCCCTGATCTGATGAGAGGCATGGTCATTCCTCTCTAGAAGGGGAAAGGAGATTGATCCGACTGTAGCAACTGTGGCATATAACTGCTCAGTATACCACGCAAGGTTTTCGCCCACATTCTTCTGAGTCGTGAGTTCGGTCGTGGGTTGTTTGTAGCCTACATCGACCTCAATAAGGCATTTCATTTGGTGCATCGAGAATCGGTATTAGAGATCTTGAGACTTCGGGGAATTCCGACATGGACTATTGGCCTAATAGCAAGCCTATATACCGGTACTGAAAGTGCTGTAAAGTATAGTGGGGGCCTGTCATCCTCTTCCTGTTAATTCAGAGGTGAAGCAAGACTGTGTCCTTATACCAACATTTTTCAACACCTGCATGGACTGGATAGTAGGCAGAACTACTTTCCAAAGTCAGTGTGGAGCAAAACTCTGCAATACAAAGAATTCAGAGCTCGACTTTGCCAAT
>NC_051387.1:21717257-21724757 GCF_015228065.2 Penaeus monodon
CTGGGAGCTTGGATGACCTTTGAAAGGAAGTGAGCTACCATTAGATTAATTCGTGAGTCCTTGGGGAGAAGGTTTGCCTCCACGAGGAGGTTGAGGGAATTCGTCCACCTTGGGGCCCCCAGAAAGATTCTATCAGCCTCATTTTGAACTGTCTCCTATTTTTCTCTTAATCTTGGCTTTGCGGCAATCAGGGAGACAGAAGCATAGTCCTCAATGGGACCGATGGCATGTACATAGAATGATCTTAGTACTTTATGTCTAGCTCCTCTGTGTCTCCCAGTCATTGCTCTCATAACAGTCTTGTTTTGGTTCAGTCAACCAAGTACAGGACCTCCTTTTGAAATGAGAGGGTTCAATCAATCATTACCCCAAGGTATTGGAAGACTAAGTCCATTCTCTGGATTCTCAGACTTGTGCCTTGAACATTTTGTCTCAGAGCCATGGCTTTGGATTTGGCTGCAGATATCTTTAGTCATGTCCTACATCACTCCTCAGATACAAGGTCCAGACAGCGCTGGGCTTTACTTAGGCAGTGTGGTCCAGTGGGAATGATTGCGAGATCGTCTGCATAGGAGATGATCTTGCACCCCACTGGGAAGTGTATGTTGAGGATGCAGGACATTAGGGTGTTGAAAAAGGCTGGATGAGGCCCCTGTGGTGTTCCAATTTCTAGTTAGGTGCTGTGATAGGTGACCTTGGAATCTGACTTTGGCTGTTCTGTTCCTGAAATAGTCACCTATCCAAGTCAAGAGCTTTCCTCTGATTCCCTTCTGGATCAGGGTCTCCTGAATAGCAAGGGGACTTGCTAATTCAAAAAACTTCTCCAGGTCTAGAAATACTACCACAGAAGTGACAGTGTTGATTGTGCTTAAGAGCGTGGCAATGCTATGTGCTGTGCTCATGCCCTTGTGAACCCATGGAGGTGTTCATGTGGGGGTCCCATTTTCCATTGGAGTCGGTTTAGTACCATTCTCTCGGTCGTCTTGCCCGGACACCTGAGGAGAGAGATAGGCTTTTGGGATGGGAACTATGATAGCCCTATTCTAGCTCCGGGATAGAGTGGAAGTTTCCCAAGACTTGATGAGTTGCAGGAATGCAAGCTCACCTACCAGTCCTAGGTGGGAAATGATGGGGTACGAGATTCCATCAGATCCCGGGGCTGTGCAAGAACTGTTTTTGTAGGTTTTTCTTAGTTCCCCCAGAGAGAAGATAACATCTGAGTTATTGGGTTTGGCTGCTCTTTCTCTGATACGAGCAAGTCTGCCTGGTTTTAGGTGTTGTTGGTTTGCCCTCAGTTCAGCTAGCAGACTGTTGCTGCTTGTTCTCGCAGAGAATTCGTGCACCAGTCTGTTTGCTTCTGATTGAGGATCGTGGTGTGTGCACCTCAGGGCTGAGTGGCCAGTAGCTCGCCTGACCCATTGCCACAGCTCTGTCAGGGTGGTTCAGCAGTCAAAGGACTCACACCATTCCAGCCACTTTTCCTGCCTGACTCTTATGGCAGTTTCTATGACATCCCTGCTTGTATCCCTTAGAAGGGCTAGGTTGTCAGGAGTTTTTTGCCTTCGGAATTATTTTCTGCACATGTTCACTCTGTGGTTGACTTCCTTAATCTCGTTATTAAAGTACCAGGCATGTTTATAACTCCTGGACCATGGCCGAGTTTTAGGTATAGTCTGTGAGGCTGCTTGATTTATGGGACTGATAAATCTGGCTTCAAGCAGTTCCACATTTTCACTCTCTGGGTGTTCATTGCATTTAAGACACTAGGATGGGTTGGTGTGCATTGGAGTCTCCCCCAATGATCACTCGGTCTTGTGCTGCAGTAGCACAGACCTGGCTGATGTCTAAGCTCCTACAGCCTGGCTTGCTGTACACATTGTACAGCTTGAGGGGGCCCCCGGACAGGTGAATCTCAACAGCAAGAGATTCAGCATCCTCTCCACAGTGTGGTGCATCGGCTATTGTGGAGCAAGGGATTGTTGCCTGATAGCCTGAGAAGTGAACAGTCCCCTCTGTCAATGTCTCCAGGAGCATGACAATGCCAGTGATTCTTAATCACACTATTGCGTGGAGGATGGCATTCTTTGTATTAAAGCCATAGATGCTCCACTGTAGTATTACTTAGATTGTGTGCCATGATGTTAATTGGTGATAGTTACATCTGAGACGTCTTTACAATCCGATTCAGTCTGTTATATTGGAGTCTGACAACTCCATTGTGAAGTCCTTGCTGGTTGAGGGATCTTCATCTGATTTTTGGGCTGTCCGTCAAGCTGTCCATGGGTCCACTGAGAGCTGGAGAGCCTTTGGTAGCTCTGACTTTTGTGAGTTTTGCCTTTCTCACTTCAGGCTTTGTCTGTCTTTTCTCTTTGGTGACTTTACCTAGGTAAGGTCAGCCTGTTCTGGCACTGGCTGCACAGATTCAGCCTGTTTTGGCTCTGCCTGTGAGGGCATGGCCAGGGTTAGAGTGGGGAGGGAGTCTCGTCTTGGAGTGAGGGTGGGGTTGCTTTGGCTCTGTTTAGCTTCCTTGCTTTCAGAACTGCAACAATCTGGGTCATTGCCATCATGGCGACGGTGACTGCCTTCTCCGCCTTCTCACTCGACTTCCCTAAAGCTTTTTAGCAACCTCTTGTCGCCTGAAAGCCGCCTCTTTCCTGGCAGAGGAAGCCAGGCTCCAGGTGTGATGCCTCTTGGCACAGTTGAGACATTTGACTCTTGTGTCCTTTTGTCCTTCCTTGTTGGCCATAAGGCACACCCTTGTGTTGTGTGCCTTGCTACAAACACCATAGTTAGGCTTGGCCTTGCAACTAGCCTGGTGGTGACAGTATCTTTGGCCCCGAAGTGGCTCAGTTCTTAGTTTGAAGGTGCCTTAGTTACCCAGATCAGGGTTATCAGGACTTGCCTGGTTGTTCTCTTCCCCTTTGACATTCGGGAAGTCTCCACGACCTGTGGGTGTGGTGTGATCCACATCATACGAAAGTGAGAAGCCAAGTAGCACCATCTTGACTCTCCTATCGTCGGGATTCAGTGGTGAGAGACACACTTTCCTCCCATCATTAAGCTCCTTGGTTTCCTTCAGGAAAATCAGAGTAGCTTGGTCTTTGGGCATAATTATGCCCTGGTCCCTGCCAACCCAGATGGTCAACCGGATTTTTCTCTGCATCTCCAGTGCTCTCACCATTGCTAGGCATTGTCGAAGCCTTCAGGTTTAGAGGGAACCTTGAGCTGTGGGAAACGCTAAGGGGGTCCAGACTCTCCCTCAGAGTCTGTTTCCGGCCTGGTCGTTTCAGACCGCCCTTTCGGCTTGGATTCTGGGCTACCGTCGTGGGAGCAGCAGCTGTTTCGGCTAGTTCAGCTTGTGCTCCCATCGCGGTCAGGGAGGACGTCTGAGGGGTAGTCAGAGGTCTCCCTGTTTTGGCTGATGTCTTGTCCATTTTAGCAGCAGGTCTGACAGAGTCAACCTGTGCTTTGGATTTTGGATTTGATCTGACCGAGCCGAGATCAGACCACTCGTCTTGCTGGAATAAGGGACCAAAGAGGTGTGTTGCTAGCCGCAGGGAGTACTCACGCACGGCGTCGCTCAACCTCCAGGACTCCCGTCTCCACAGCGCACAGGGATGCCACGCACGGCAAACACGTGGGTAGGTGTGAGCTCAGGTCCTGCACCTCAAAGATGAGATGAGGCAGGACCACGAGTGAGAGAGAGGAGGGAGGGTTATATAGTCGCTCGGTCTCTCTCTCTCTCTCTCTCTCTCTCTCTCTCTCTCTCTCTCTCTCTCTCTCTCTCTCTCTCTCTCTCTCTCTCTCTCTCTCTCTCTCTCTCTCTCTCTCTCTCTCTCTCTCTCTTTCCCACACTCTCTTTTCCCTCACACTGCCATATATCATATTAAAATGATATAATTAATGGTATCACATCTCACTCTAAAACCAGTTATCACAAATATGTCAACTACTAAGCTCCTTATCAAAGTGCCAGACGAAGAAAAAAGCGCTACATAGTATTTCATCATTGGCGAAAACGTAGCATATCTTGGATCTTCCCTCCTTTTCTCCCTGGCAAGATCTAATAATAATTCCTATCAATGGTTTTCCCGGCGAAGGAACAATATGCATTTTGAGTGAACTAATGGATATCCACTTCGCAGCGCATAGTACAGCGTGAAAGAAAATCGAATACATTTTGGTTGTCTCGTAAAAGAATTAGATGAAATTCCAACATACCGATGTTTTCTTTTCGAGCCAGTTTGATGAACCAAAGTTCATAAAGGTAAGTAGGTTATTCAGGAAATGCTCCATTGTTACAGTAAGGATGGATAATTCATTTCCTCAGTCTATCTGTATGCAAATCCTATTCCTATATAACATATCATTTTGAAAACAAGAGTTCTCATTCAAAATAACAAATGTTAGTATATATGAGGGGTCTGAAGTGCCTTTATCCTGAAAAAAAACTTATCATTATCCATTTTTGATGTTTAAAGTCGTTTTTTCAAGCCGTTAATTGCTAATATTGTTGAGTTTTTTTTTCTTTCTTTCTTTTTTTACGGTTGGGAAGGGGCGAAGCTCGTTCAGCCAATCCCAACCCTCCTTCGGCCTAGGGAAGGGGGGTTATATTATATTGCGAAGTTACAGTACTCAATTAATTGCAGAATTCAAAATGATTATTTTTCCATGCCTTTTTCCTCGCATTCCCCTTTACCGTGCACTCACAGAATTACTTTAAATTCAAATTTTGGTCCCGTAATTTGCAGTTCAAGAAGTCATTATTTGTCGGGAGTCCCCCGTTCTGGGCACAAAAATGCAAACACTGAAGAGAACTGAGTCATGAGGATTAATCAACACTCAGAGATGCTTACAGTAATATAAATACACAAGTCGTGTGCATAGCTCATAAGTAATGTAATGTAATGTATAATGTAAATGCTTGTTCTTTGCATAGTTAGAGGTTCGACTACCTAAAGTTTCTAATTCAATACGTTTGTCTGAGGTGGCAAGCTGACGTTAATCCTCAAAGTAATTCCATTTATCACACGAGGTCCAACAGGTCGTCCAACTGCGTATCCTAAATAAGCCTGTTCTGTGCATGCCGTTACCCCGTGTGTGTGTGTGTGTGTGTGTGTGTGTGTGTGTGTGTGTGTGTGTGTGTGTGTGTGTGTGTGTGTGTGTGTGTGTGTGTGTGTGTGTGTGTGTGTGTGTGTGTGTGTGTGTGTGTGTGTGTGTGTGACATAATAATATTCTAGGCTAAACAAGTAAAAGAGCATGAAGAGCATCAGGGAGCTTACTGAAGACCACGAGCTGGTAAGTCTAATGGCGTCCTAAAACACACCGTGGGATACAGTTAGCCACTGTAATCAAAACTAGCTTATACACTAAGAATAAAATTTGATTCTGGATTTCCTGCGATTCCTTACTGCGATTTAACCCATCGCATGATGACAAGGAACCCACCACTCAACATTTTTTTTCGAACCTTACATATCAATGCGGGAATTAATTCTCGATCCGTCAAACATATTCTGGATTCAGCAGATCAACCTTGGCTCATGCAAACCGGTCGGTATTTGCAACAGCTTTCGACAAGAGTCGTCTATATTTTACAATGCTCTAATTGGTAACCTTCAGTGAAAAGTAATAAGCACATGCATTGCATTACTGATGCAATCTAGTAATTTATAAGGAGACTAAAGACCAATATATACAGTACGTGCGTAGACCTACTGAGAGAGTACGCATAGAAAAGATAAAAAGGTGGAGGAAAGGCTGTTGGAGAATTTTTTTTTAATGAGACGTAGATAAAATAAGGCATTGAAACCACTGTATTGCCACTTCCACGACACCATTGCTACATTACCTTTTGCCGCTACCGGCACCTTTATAAAGAGAGGGCCAAAGGGAAGGAAACAGAAGACCGAGGCACACTGCATCATTCAGTGAGTTCAGGGAGTGTAAGGCAATAGCAAAACAGGAGGAGAAATTTCGCAGAATTGGGAGACAGTAAATGGAAATGTTTGGATAACAACAAAGGGACGAAACGAGGGAACAAATTTAAAGGCAATTGTTTCAAACAATAAGTAAGTTCAAAGAGTGTGAGGCGCTACCAATACAGGGGAATTTCGTTTTTTCAATGAAATAGAAAGCTAGCTGGAAGTGTATCAGCACAGGGGACGGGGAAAACACGTAAAGAAAACAACATGTAACTGATGTCCGATTGTTTTTTAAAAAATCTGAGTTTCAGCCTTAGGATATTTACGTGTGAGAAAATTCAGGTACGGATGTGTTTGCCATGCTTGTTCGTGTTGGTCCTGGGGTATTTGCGATCATTCGAATGTTTAAACAGAACTTCCATCTCTCAATTTACCTTTTCCGCGTCGTCAGCTTCACGTAGGGATCGACACAGCGGAGATAAAGGTTTGAAATATTGTTTATCCTGAAGGGATACTCAACAACATAACACAATATAAAAGTAATGAGAGAAAATTATCAAAACAGTCACTTTGTATTTGAAAACCGGTAAAAAGTTTAATATTCTTCTACAAATATATAAATCTGAGGATATATATATATATCCTTAGAAAACAAAAAGAGTGAAAACAATAAATATTATAAAAGGATTCCGAGATATAATGCATCTGTTTTGCTTTTTCTTCTTGTCTCCAGGATTTTAGGGTGTGTTTAGTTATTTAAGTTCAGTTTCGATAACGGATAGGCTGCCGTGTTCATGAACAGGAGAGTTACTCAGAAAACGAAAATCATATCTAGAAAAAAAAAGTTCGCGTGAATACTTCCTGTATATAGAATTCTGATATTGAGCAAAGAGCAAAATACTATTATTTATCATGGCAATTTTGGAAAGGGGAAGGAAGCCTAGATATTTGTGCATATATTTCCAGCGAAAATAATTCGTAGTGTGTCTATAACTATGGATATGTATGTCTGTAGGTATGTATATGTAGTACGTGTACTTGAATACAAATGTGTATGTATAGCCAATTAGAAACACACGTATACACATACACAAACTATACAGAAGAAAATAACTTGTTTTATTAAGAGACTACTAAAAGACACGAAAGCAGAAACACAGACTAAGGTGAACTCTTGAAAGAGAGCTTGCAGTTCACAAAATATATTATAAGAAACTCCACTGATGTGTGTTGTGTGTGTGTGTGTGTGTGTGTGAGTGTGTGTGTGTGTGTGTGTGTGTGTGTGTGTGTGTGTGTGTGTGTGTGTGTGTGTGTGTGTGTGTGTGTGTGTGTGTGTGTGTGTGTGTGTGTGTGTGTGTGTGTCCTGGATAAGTTGTTAAACTGTCAAGCGGAGACATAAAAGGCCTAGGTCTGGATAGCACCTACAGTAGCCAGGACCACTACACAGGCATCATTGATTAAAATCGAGGGTGACTTCCGGCGCCAAGAACGACGCCCACAGCCATGGCCTAATTAGCAGGCAGAAGATCGGCTGCTAATGAGAGATGGTGAACTTTTCATTCACCCGGAGGAAAGC
>NC_051387.1:21742257-21757919 GCF_015228065.2 Penaeus monodon
GTTATGTCAGGGAATGCATGTCAGGCTTGATGAGTGATAGAAGGTAGTCAGTTGTTTTCCACAGGTAGCCAAGTTATGGCTCTTTTGTCTCAATAAAAAAAGATGAAATCTTATTTTAAAAATTTGGGAATTTCACACAAAAAGCCTTTGTTAAAATACATTATTTATTAAAGGAAACTGAGAATACACAAGAAAGTTTGTTAAAATCCTTCAGGACTAACCATGAAATTTAATACAAAATAACACAATACACAGTAAAATAGGAAAAGTTAAAATCCTTCAGGATTAACCATAAAACTTAAAATGCGAAACTCGAAAAAGAGTAAAAACGAATGAAAAACATAATCTAAAAACTCACAAAAAATACAAACTTATGGAGCACTCTCTTTATATTATAAAAGAGAAAAACTTAAAAATATCCCATCTTACCGCCATCCAGTTCCTCCTTACGACCACTAAAAACACAAAACCCACGTGACTCTTGCTTCCGTCGGTTATACATCGGCCGCATTAGTGGAAGTTTCCGAGACAAGCCTACCTGTAGATCGAGAAATAGACTACAAGGTCTACATTAGACTTAGTGGTCTAATGTAAATAGGATAATTTCATATTTATATTAAAAACAGCAGCGCACGACTGAAATCAGAATCTGGATCTGAGAGAAATCTGCGACAAACTCCCTAATAGTCTGCACCAACTCCTTAAAAAGGTGCTACTGGCCATATCTCGATCAACCTTGCTCCCCTAGATCATCTTAATCCAACTCATATTCAGTGTCTACTTCAGGATAACCCAATTCTCGGTTGGGCACATAGGGACACATCTGGTTAACATGATAATTAACTGTGAGGAGGATCAGGTTCCCGAACCAGGTAATTCACCAGCCCAATTTTCTTCACAATCTGCACAGGCTTACTCCATTTTCGTCCTAGTGCTCTACCTTGACCTCCCTGACGAAAGATCCATAGCAGCACAATGTCTCCTTCTGCAGGATCGAATCTTTGCTTCAGTATGTAGCCATAGTATGTAGTTGTAGTCTCTGGCCCATCCACATTGCACCTTCCTTGCTGCATCCTTGGCGGCTGACCTTGGATCTCGCAGATTTTCCCTCAACACCTGGGCAGTTTCCTTATCAAAGTCCATTTCATTTGTAACACCCTGTGGGAAATATCCATCTTTACCAGTCATCAAGTAAAGGTTTGACCCATGCTCCTGTGCATAGCACTATTGAGGGCAAGTCTGATAACTTCTCATCCCAATCATCAAGATGTTCTCCTGTCAAGGTAGCCAAAGTATCTTTCAACACCTGATTGCTTCTCTCAATCATTCCATTAGCTTCAGGGTGATACTGAGTAGTGTGGTAGGACTGAATTTGGATGATCTGACACCTGAGAAAATAATCGGTTTTGAAATTCTCTCCTATTATCGGCAACCAATAGACGAGGAGGACCAAACAAAGTCATATAGTCCTTAATAAATGCATCAGCGACTGTCTGGGCTTTCTTGTTAGGCAGAGGGATCAACGGCAAATATCTTATGAAGTGATCAATAATAGTCAGAACATACCTGTTGCCATGGGTAGATCTAAATAAGTCTATAAGATCTACGGACACTCTTTCCATAAGTTGTGTAACTTCTGACATCGAGGCTAAGGGGGTCTCTTTTCCCTGCACAGCCTTTCCCTTGCTGGCATATCAGACAAGAGTTAACATATTGTTTGGTCTCTGCCAACATCTGGGTGAAGTATTAGTAATTACTGAGGGGACAATAGCATGTCACATGTCTGCATGAACAGCCTCCAGAGCTTTAGTCCTCAGAGTATGAGGGATCACTAGTTGTCTTAGGACTCTTCCTGGGATGACTCTAATATGGTATAGGAGATCATCTCATGGTTCAAATTCTTCAAGGTTCAGCAGGATCCTTTGCTTAAGCATCCAGCGTTCTTGCAAGTATTCACGTATTTCACTCCAAAAAGGATCTTCTCATTGAGCGGCAGCAACAGTCTGTAGATACTATACTCCATCAATAGGGGAAATCTTTATACTCAAGAAGTCAGGTATGTGATGTGAAGCACCAGGTTTATAGGTTAATGTGTAATTATAAAAGGATAATTCATGGCTCCAGCAAGTCATCCTTAGAGATTTGGTTCTCTGGGCAAATATGTGTACTAGTGGACGGTGATCAGTTATGATCTTGAAATGCTTATCATACAAGTAGGGATCGAAGGTTCTAACATTTTCAACCACTGCCAAGGCTTCAAGGTCGATGGTTGGAAACTTGTTCTCCCCTCGCACAATTTTTGGAAAAATACTACGTGGGATTTACCTCATAATCTTGTGGAGGAGACAAACAACCAATGCTACACCCGAGGCACACAGTGACATTCAAATGCAATGGCGGAAGTCGGTCTGTTTCAGATGGGATCAGAAGCAATTTGCCTTTCAAGGATCAAAAAGCCATTTGCTGTTCCAGACCCTATGGAATTTGGATTGTTTCTTTATGTGGGCAGTTTAAAGGAGCAGCCACAGATTGCATAATCTTCACATGTTATAGGAAGAAAACAGGTGGCTCCCCAAAAATTGTCGGACCTGCTTCATGTACGAGTGCTGTGCATTTAAGTAATTGCCTTAACCTTCTCTGGATCTGGATGGGTACCCATTGGGCGTTATTCAGATGACCCTAAAAATTGAAAGTTTTAACACCAAAATTACATTGTCTTCACTTCAACTTGAAATCAGTCCTTTGCCAACAAACCATCTATTTATCCAGATGGTCAAGTTGCCTTTCAAAATTTCACAGAGTCCACAACGAATCATTCCCCCCCTCTAAGAGGCAAAGCATGTGCGCCTAAACGGGATGTAACACAGCATAAGAGCCCTCTCGAAAGGGAGGGTGCAGTGGCTAGACTTAAAGGCATTCTTTAAATTGGTAAGATGGGCAACCATCCAAAAATGCAGTCTTTGGCATGACTTTCATTTACTTCTACAGTCCAGTAGGAATTTGGCAGTATAAGCGCCATAAACCAGTGGGTACGCTAATTCGTCTAGTCGTTCATCGCACCTGGGCATCAGGTAGGTGTCAGCAGTGTGAAGTGTTGGCTTGATTGATTGATGATTATTTAAAAATTGTCGCCGTGTCAACAGCTAAGGTCATTAGCGGCGAACACCTGTTTAGATAAGAAAAAAATATAGGATATATAAAACTTTTAAAAAATCTATCACTAAATTCTTACAAAATAACAATAAATATATTTCAAAAATCAAAGCAAAATATTATGCTTAAGCATAAAAAGTTATTGCATAAATTATAGCTAATTAAATTTTATTGAAAAATATTGCCTCCCTAAAGGAACATAATAAGACCTTCTAGTCACAATCCTCCCCAAATACATTTTTCAGGGTATGTGGCAAGAGACAAGTAATGTCTTTGGTCTGAGAATGTTGCACACCTTTCCACTAACATTGTGCGGACGTTAATGGCTCTTGGCATTCTCCAAAGGCGACTTTTAGCCATCATCAGCCATGAGTCAGTAGCATGTTGCCAGATTCTTAGTTTGTTAATACAACTTCTACTTTCGGTTGGGATGGGGATACTGCTCACCCAACTGCCAAGATCCATCTCTTAATCTCTCACAGTTAGTTTCTGGAGGGTATGCTCCATGTTCAACCTATCTACACACGAAGACAACTCCTATGCTGGGTTTCAGGTTGTGCGTGGGAGAGGAAAACGAGCATCACAAGGTGAGGGAATGGCAGCTGCCTGGCCTTTGATCAGCCTCACTCATTACCACTGATACCAACAGGTGTTGCAACCCAACATTTAGAGTTATCTTTTAACGTGTTAAATATCATGCAAAGCCATCTTGAACTTCCTCACTACTGGATGTGATGAGTGCTGCAAGGCACTAAGGTAGAGTCACAATATATTACAACAGGGAATGGTTACGTAGATATATAGTCATCTTAGCCGCTGCAAGGATGGCATGTAAACCTCTGCAGTTGAAGATCGAGGCTTCTAGAGCCTTCCTGACTGCAAAGCCCACACCATTTTCAAGATTTTGAAACTCACTTGTATATATTCGCATCGAATCCTTGATTTAGAAATGTCGCTGAAGAAATTTTCTCTGATTCTGCTTTCAGATTCTCTCCCTTTCCCAATTCCGACCAAATCCACTCGACTTGATTAGTCCAAGGGCTGGGGGGGGGGAATGGGGGAATTCCAACAGCTAGACCCTAATGAGACATTAAAATTAAGCTCTTCCACACAGATTCCTCATTCCTCCTCCCATAGGGATCGGGCATCATCAGGGGGTGAACAACCAATCTGGATGTAGGAGATCCAGAATCCTTTGTCGTCTCGTGTGTAAAGTAAAATTAAGGTTCATGTATCCGGTGTAATGAAGAGGTTGGTTACCACTCTAGCAGACAGGGACTACACAGGTGAAGAACTGAAAGCCCCAGTACAAGATTCTGTGAGCTTCATGAAGACCGAGGTCTAAATCCGAGAACAGTGGCGAGTTGCAGATGCATAAGCTTCAACATCCCTAACAACTTTCTCGAATAAGCGATCGGTAAATCCGTTAGAAAGCGTTGTGCAGTATTCGCCCCAAGATAAATGTGAAAGAACCCGCATGATACTAAGCGCCTTTTGTAGCCTCACTTTTAACTGGTGATGTGAGTCTGCTGCAATCCTACTAAGACGAAACTGGGGTTGTCCCTGTCAGCTTGAAGGTGGAGATCGAGCAGTGTAAGATGCTCTAGAGGAAGATCTATTGCCATGGATTTTAGCTAGCTCCTTTGCAACATCTTTTTTTGTCTGTGATGAGTATGAATCTATCTTCAGAGCAGTTTGACATGGATGGGGAATGTGCATCTTTCCAGCAATCCTATGTAACCTGGTCCAGATACAATGTAAGCGGGGGCCCGAGTTAATTTGAGGAAAAACATTTACGGTCTCCAGACGTCCGTTAGCCTTCTTTTAGCACACACCTGGCTGGCTCGGCTCTTTTTGTAATGAATCAAGGTTACAAGATGGGGGCGTCGTTTCAACGCCTAAGGCAATCTTTTATTGTTCTGACAGCTTTTGGCTTTTTCAGCACCACCATGGTACTAGGAGGTCTATGGTTAATGCCTGCTACTTTGGGAAGGGATGCTTCTGCTGAAAGGTGAATCGTGATGTCGAAGTGATAAACAGCATCTTCAAACACACTGGAAAATGATTCACAGGTCCTTGCAATATACAGTTGATCTAAAAAGATTCAGTCTGCATGACTTCAAGTCGCCATCTCTGCCACTCATGACTGGTACCATTCACCTCCCCAAAATTATTGGCAAGTGGGTCGCTTCCATGTCAGTTCAGAACTGCCAAGGGAAGTTTCAATGTGAATCAGGTGAGCCTATTGATAGGTCTATCATTAGAGAATGTCACAGTTTGAATTTGGAAATGTATGGGAGTGTTCATTGTTCAGTAAAACTGCATCTACTCTAAGAACAAGGACTCAAGGCCCTGCCCTCGAGGGTTGCAACAAAGGTTTGTCTCCCAGAGGTGATGCTGACCCATTGAACTCTCCCAAGTGTAGAATTAGAAAGGATGTGGCAAATGCTCAAGTAGATTTTCAAATCAGAAGGTGGAGGAAGGCCTAGATAGAATGCGACAGTGTAAGGTTGTGTCAAGCCTATTCTCACAGCCCTCACCTGCAGTGCTTATGGTCTGCCAGGTGGAGGCCTGGAAAGGGAATAATCTCGAAGTACCATTACTGCTACTCTTCCATGGGTCCATGTCAAAGGTCCATAAGGCTTGACCTTGGAATCCTCTCAGGGGAAATGTACATTTCCTGGTAATAACTCTTGTAGACATACACAAAACTGGTTTATCTGAGCTATAAAGATGTTGCAGCGTTCTTCCCATTTTGCATGAATTCCTGACAGTTCCATTGGATTAGGGTATCCAGTCTTGATATATTTTCTTCACAAGGTGTTTGGGTTTAGCCACCTGTGGTCAAAGGTTTGCCCCCCCCACCTTTAGGGGCTGTCCTTTTCCTGATCATGGGAGTACGGTTTTTAATGGTTGCTTATGTGGAAAATAGATTCCACAGGTTTCTTTGGACAGGTTCAGGATTTCTTTGCCCAAGCAAAGAACGGAACTGAGCCTTTGCTTAAGGGATTCTGTCTAGCAGTGGAGGCCCCTGTGGATGTTCTTGTGGCAGCTGGAGTCTTTTTGACAGGTCAGGATCTTGCATGGGCAAAGGGCATCGCCTGAGCCTTACTTCAGGGGCATTCTGCATAGCAGCAGAGGCCCCTGTGTGATGTGGCAGTGGAGCTGTCACCGGTCGAGGCCTCTGGAGCCTTAAATGGAGGCCACAAGGACCTACCTTTGGGAGGAGGAGTCCAATAGAACCCCTCACTCCTACTCCGTTTCTGGTTTATAGAACAAACTCACCAGAGGCAGTGTCAGCAATGTGGGACTGAGGGTGAAAGGAAGTGGCAGATGTGGTGTGGTATGAAGCATGGCGGGCAAGGGTGTCGGTGGGAAGGAGGCTGGGTTAGAACCGAAGCAAAGGACCTACTGGCTGTGCAAACAGACACAACGGGCACGTCACTGCGCCTCTGGAAAACTAACTTCTCCTTCCTCCTTATTACAAATACTACTTTTTAAATTCTGTACCTGTTACACTGTTTTGAAGAAGCTCAATGAATTTCTTGCCAGTGGTAACAGATATTGGGACCTGGACAGTTGTCATTCTCCTTGATGAACCTGATTGTACCACACTTAACACATACTCTTTGGTTGTCCATTTTCTTTAATATGGAAGAGTTGGCCTCCATGCCCATAATCCTGGCATGGAAGCACCGCATAGGGTGGGCACATATGCGTTTACCTTGAGGTGGTACCATGCTAACTAACCATTCGGAAGGTAATAATGTGTTAAAAGTAGAAGAGTGGTGCGACTGTATCCAAACATCAACTTCTTCTTTTAAATACGTTTACTGCCCAGCTACATTAATATTAACTAGTTCTCTCTAACATTTTCTCCTCAGAATACCTCATCAGGTATAGGGAAAAAACCAATTCCGTACACGATGCAGGGTTTTGTGAGGAGCAACATGAAACTTGAGCCCAGGATGTTGCATATAGCACGCAGAC
The DNA here is from genome assembly GCF_015228065.2 of Penaeus monodon. Lineage (NCBI taxonomy): Eukaryota > Metazoa > Arthropoda > Malacostraca > Decapoda > Penaeidae > Penaeus > Penaeus monodon. Next base: position 21,749,401 of record NC_051387.1, read on the forward strand.
GGTCACTTCTCTCGTCTGGTGACGAAACTTCAACTATCAGCTACTATCTCGCTGTGCGGGTGATGATGAGAGCATCACATGACATACTCAAACAAATTTTCGATGTACTCAAAAATATCAAGAGACACATGATTGATACACCATCAATGGTCTTCACTACTAGGTACTTTACTATTAGAATGCAACTTCTCCTATTACCAGGTAAGATTCTCTAATGGATGAGGAGGAAATTGCCCTTCTTACCTGCTGGGGAGCCGGGAGGGAACCATACGATTCCCATTCTTGCCCCTTTGAAGCTGGAACGGTTCCAAAGTGACAAATGTGATGTTCAGAAGCGAATGGTCAGGGGATTGCGTAGGGTCGTCAGGGAGAGAGCTAGATCTTTGTAAATTTGTAGTTTACTCATTCCAAATTGGAATCTTCATTCCACCGCCCCACCCACCAGGCGGTCCAAACGAGTGGGAAGCATATAGTGGGGCTCAAACTTTCAACAGGACACAGGGGTAGTGAGGGTGAAATATAGCAGCAACTATTACAGTAACTGATGCAGTCGCGGGGACCTATCGCGCTACAAGGCTGGACCGATCCGCTCTATAGTGAACGTCACTTCCCGCCATTTCTTTCATTATTCTTGTAAGAAACCACACGTTTTTACTGGCATCAACTAAATTTAATAACTAATTTTAATCGAATCACAGAGGAAATAATGTACATATTTCGGGTGAATAATAAATATTACATTATATATTTTATTTGATAACAACCATAATAGAATATATCTATTATCTATATATAAATATATGAATTTCAAAATACGAAAAACATTAACAATTTAAAATTTACAACAAAGACATATATAAATCTTTATATAAAATATATTATGAATATATAATGTGGAGAACACTCACTTAACAAATTGCGAGACAAGATCATGATCGGATCGCCATTGATTGAGGGCATACTCACTTATATGAATAAGTGCTTGACATTTTCATTTTTTAGGGGACTATTTTCTTTCTTTTCGTTTAATGCGATGAGTTTTGTAAAAGAGGCAGTCGACACGTCAGCATTTGAAGTGGTAAGACAGAACTTCTAAAGAAAATTTAGCGATGCTTGAAATTTGAAGTGGCCACTATCATATCTTATTCTTCATTATATAGTATAAATTCTCAGCATCATATTTCAGACCAGTTATTCTTCGGGAAAATTTATAAAAGGAATTTGCCACGCATGGTCGTCAAGACGTGCTTACCATAAAGTATTATACGTGGCACTTCTTCCATCAAGTCAGGTATGGAGGACATGCAGTTCTGCGTTGTGATCAAGATTTGGATGGGACAGATAGCATGTTCGTGACATAGCTTGTTATCAAAATCAAATTATCTGTTCTTGATTTGCTGGCATGCTGCAAATAAAAAACTCGGCAGGTTGACTTTACAGGTAGGAATTAATTTTGGATCTTATGGTATTCTGTGTTTCTGAAAAATGTGTGTATGTCTGTCCTAGATATATTCCATAACGGGCTTATGGTGTGCTGTATGTGAAGGGTCAATTATCAGGGAATATGAGCTGTTACATGTGAATAACAAAACTTTTCAAGTAGTGTCTTTGCAAAATTTTGTTAATCGTTAGGAGAGGGCAAAAGTAGGAAGCTGTTTGGATTGGAAATTTAAGATTTAAATCTGTGAAAATAGGGCAAGATGTAGTATAAATGCAATATAAATAAATTACATATTGTTCTTTTCAATGATGATGATCTTCTCCAAAAACTATCATTTTTTTTCTTGCATAAATGTGAAAAAATAGAGTGTTAATCGTTCATTGTTCAATTAGTGGACACAGCCCTGTGCAGTGATAACCACAGGCTTGCACATGGGTGGAGTAATTTGTGGGGTTTTATGTTACAGAATAACTGATATTCGTTTAAAACTCAAACTTTCTTTTGGCACTATGAGGCCAAAGAATTGTAAAAAACATCGCGGATTAACTCCTCAATAGACCGAGGTAAAGTTTTAGCTGCCTTTCGCTTGAGCAGAGATGGATGTGTGAGCAAACACACTTTATTATAGTTATACCGGGCATTCGGCTTAAGTCTACTTGAGACACTATTTATTTGCCCATTATATGGAGAGCCTCTGCTGCAATCCAACATGTCTATACAAGGGATCCAGAGAATTAAGGGAGAGTTTATAAGGATGGTAAACAAACTCTCCCCTGTAGAGCCCCCAGGATTTTCAGCATAGACATTAAACTAAATATCAGATTCGTTTGCAGCAATTCCTGTGGGTCAAATATCTTGCCAGTATGGCAGCAAGTTTAGTTAATGAGCAATCGGTAGTTGCATCTACGATGAGGGAAATTTAATTTTGTTTTAGCTTGCAAATTAACTTTCTTTCACCCAGTCTCCCATCATGATAGTAATAGCTGCACCCCTTTTCTATGTAGCACTATTTTGCTGCTATACGGGAGTACAGGGATACATCCTCTGTGAAGATCGATTCATACCATAAACACAGGCTGAAATAATAAAATAATTAAAATGCCTCTGCTATTAGTAATCAAGGATTGCCATGATACTACTCAAGGACGATCAAAGGGATCATGAAAGGGAGGCCTGGAAGTGAAACTATACATATTTTTTCTCAAATTCATGCACAGGGAAAATAGTTACAACTAAATGGAAGGTTATGCTCGTTGCTAAGAACATGATGAAGAGCACGTTGCATAAAGCCACAGAGAATGCCCATTGCATCACATCTCTCCTGGACGCTGCATCCTGTATACCGAGCTCTGAGGCCTCTGCAGTTGCTTCCGTCTTCCTCGAGACCCACGTGCTGCCTTGACTCCCGGTGGCGTTAATGGATGAGATCTCGGAACTAAGGTGCTTTGGACAGAATGGCAATAGGCTTGGTTGTGTCAGATGGCACTCTGAAAGCAAGGCTGGAAGTTGTCATTACCAGCCAATTTCCTGGAATTTTGCCGAGGAACCATAAATCTGAAAATTAAGAATTTCGTCATATCTATACAATTTGATATGTAAAAAAATAAAACGGACGATAATCAAACCTAACATGAATTGTAAAAATTAATCTCAATGTATATTTAATCATATATCTTCCTATATTAACATTAAGAATGGATAAAGCTAACAAAGAATGACATAAATCCACGATTTTATAAAAGAAAATACTAAACATGTAAAGTAAAAAATAATATGGGTAAAAACATATATACTATATATGAAAAATGAAATTTGTAGTTTTTCACAAAAGTTTAAGTGTGCCTTCAATTATTACGATCGAAAGAAAACGCAATTGAGCATTTCAGGAGGAAAGATGCATATCTATGCAATAATTTACGACATGGTAAGCAAAACTTAGGCTTATTGTTGTAAAACAGCAGCTCACAGCTGATAAGAGTCAGCGATGTTTGCTCACTGTGCACTGCTCTTCAATAGATGGCAGCCGCGTCCAATGGTTGCAAGTCGGCATTCCGTAGTTCGGATGGTTCGCTTTGTAGGATTTTCCAATGCCACAAATGTTTTCTCAGAAAGTTTCGTTATCATTTGTTAATAACATGAAAGAATATTAATAGAAAACATATTTATTCAAATAAAGGATATTGTTACCAATCAAGTATTAGTAAAAATGAGACAAAACAGCATACGGAAATATTTCCGACAGTGGTGACCTCTGTCAGTAGGTGACGTCACTGTCCGTATAGCAGACGAATGTTCGGTCAATGCCAGATTGTGCGCTACGATTGAATAGTGTTGCTTGACCCTAGCCATATTGACCAGCCGCTTGACTTGACCGGGCCTTGATAAGCCACAAGTTCAATCCAGAATAAAGGGACAAAGAGGTGTGTTGCTAAACTGCGCAGGTGCAGAGTGCATGCAGAATCACTCACACCCCAGACTCCGGTCTCCTGGTTAATACGGGATGCACGCCCGGGTCAAATACACGTGGAGAGTTCTCCCGCGGTCAACAGATGGAAGAACCAGGGGTGGGTGCCAACCATCCCTCTCTTAGCCTGGTGGACCAGGAAGCCCATTTTGTCTCATCCTTCACTGGTGACTCCTTCAAATTATGGTTAGCCCTCTGGTCCAGCTCACCAGATCATTAGGGACCTCAAGCCCCACCCACCGCGGGCAAGGCCTAGCTTCCATAGGGGGGTGTGAAGTGTTGAGATTCAGGAAGTATATACAGAATCTATACCCCGGTCCTTCGACACCATGGACCATGGGTAACAAACATGGTGAGGTTGATTGTCAAGATACCATAAGGGCAACATCTCACACTCTTGTCGTATGTGCACCATGCACTTTCCGGTAGTTCCATGTTGTGTATGGATGGGTCCTTCACCGAAGTTACAGAATTGTCATTAAGGTTGGAGGACACAACCAAGAGGGCATCTTATGAACAAATCACATTACATCTCTAGGATCTTAATAAAAATTTTTCCTTCTCACTGACACTCGAGGTTTAAGTTCTCTTTTGGGATGACCCCCTCCACACGTAGAAGTTTTCACTGCACCCATCATGCTTACGGGGGAAAACACATCAAAATCATCCCTTGTGTAGTCAAAATAACCAATACCAAAATGCTTGTCAAAGTCATCTTGAAATTGTCCAAAGCCATGGGTTCACTTAGTTCCACATCATCTGGAATATGCACAAGATTAAAATTTACAGACATTATCAATCACATTAACACTGGCCAATTTCAATCCCTCTTCCAATGTCACTGGATGGAGCTAATCATTAATGACCCAAACACTAGCACTATTTTTGTTCACTGATATTACACTTCTTGGCACTAACACTTTTGCTGTTCTGCCTTGCACTAACCCAATAGGTTTATTAAAATCACTGCTCACTGTGGCAGTTACAATGCAGCCTGATTTGGGCTGACAAATCACCAACTGTGACACACATAACAGACTATGGGAAAATTTATTTACATTCAAAAACCTTATACCTAGAGATTGCTGATCTGAAAACCAGAACGTTATTAAAGGACATGAAATTCCTGGGAGGAGTGTGATTATCAATAAACTGAAAATTAAATCTCCTTATAAAATCTATACAAAGCAACACCTCTCTGGGGAATAATATCTCCTTAAAAACTATAACTGGGTGGTTACATTTCACTGTGTCTTCTATGGAAAAGTGCACATTGATCTCCCCTAGACCAGTGAATATGATACCTGACCCATAAAAGTTCGTTCAACAGGGTGCAGACAATATATCGAGCTTCTTACAAGTGCTCTCTTTAATAATGGTTACCTCTGACCCAGTATCCACATAAACAGTACAAATCATTCCATTACCATTAGCCTAGACAGAGGACGACCAAATTTAATTGGGCTCTCCAGCATTGTTATCTAGAAGTATTCATGCGTAAATTCCACACCAATTGTGCTGCGTCGACAAGTGATGGTATACTTTCATCTTCTTTTAAAACTAAAGCCTCTCTTAACCAATGGGGTAATCCTTGTAAAAACACCCTTCTGATTAGTTCATCTGGCACACCAATAGCTATTTGATAATCCCTGAATCCCTGATATACCAACCCTTCAATGGGAACAACGAAATCCAATGGGGCTTGACCAACAGCTAATTTTGATTCATGCAAGTGCTTGAAGAATTCAGTGATAGAGCAAGTCCCATTAAATTTTGACCTTGCTAAAGCCTTAAAGTCTGCCATTTACGTATACCATCCAAGACTGGGGAATTGACATTTAAATCTGCTGTCACTTGACATGAAGCTCTCGCTGCACAAATATATGCTTTATCACTTGCAGGCTTAACATTTTCTATTACCCGTAACCAGGATTCTACTTCCTGGTTTCTTTTCAAAGGGAAGGCTGCCAATATCTCTGCTTTAAACTTGGGCACTGAATCTTTTCTATGAATAACATACTCCACTGCTATTGGCGTGACATGTGTAATATGGGAAGAGTTATGTGGGCTCGTTTCTTGCAATAATCTCTCATATTGCTCTGAGAGCATTGCACAACATTGTTCAAGATCATTGCAATGAGCTGTCAATTCTTCGTAGATGGAAATACCCATATTTGCTTTGTTACTATTACTCTGACTATCAATTAATGGTACAGTTGCATTACTTGTATCTGAAGTGTTTAAATTCCCTTCTGCACCAACTTCAATTTGCCATAGGCGTTTACTTCTCTTGCCTGGCATATTAGCTTATTACGACACAATAAGAACTATAGCAATGATTAAAACTTCAGAGACTAGCCTTTGCTAATTCATCACCATTACTTAGCTCCTCGGATTGACTGAGTGACTAACAAGCAACTGACTCTGTCTCGCATCCCACCTGCTGGCACCAAGAAATATATGAAGTTGTAGTGATTTCTGATAAAGTTATCTTTATTACTCTTGTTAATTGGGTCATTAGTCGCTGCCACCACCTTGTTAGTACGTCTAGGAACAATATTTGTACGTAAAAGAGGAGACAGAAGGGTGTAAGAAAAGAAAGAGTAGACATGTGAGGAAGGAAAAAGAAATGACCTAATACACAAGGGCTTCCATCTGGTAAGCGTGGTTAGGTCCGAGAGGAATGCATGTCAGCCCTAATGACTGATAGAAAAAAAGTTGAATTCTTACTTATTGATTAAAGGAAACTGAGGATACACAAGGACTAACCTTGAAATTTAATCCAAAAGTAACACAGTAAAATAAGAAAAATTTAAATCCTTCAGGATTAATCATAAAGCTTAAAATTCGAAAACGAGTAAAAACGAATGAAAAACATAATCTAAAAACTCACAAAAGAGACGAACTTATGGAGCACTCTATTTATATTATAATATAGAAAAACTTATCCCATCTTACCACCATCCAGTTCGTCCTTACCACTAAAAACCACAAAACCCACATCACTCTTGCTTCCGCCGGGTATACATCGGCCACATTAGTGGAAGTTTCCAAGACAAGCCTACCCCTTCTGCCCTTTTCCCGCTCATCCCCGGGCTATACATACACGACCCCCGGCAAGGATTCTATGAATGGGCTAACAGGCAGCCCAGGAACGAGCCGATTAATCCCTCCCCCCTAGATGGCACGGCAAGCCGTGAATATAAGAAAAATCTTTCGAACCTTAATAAAATACAAAATCATTTATTTCCCCTTTTAAAAAGTGTGAAAATCTAATTGGCAAGATAAAAAACTAAAAGTATATGCAAGTTCTTCCCCTGACATTAAGAGAGTGCTGTAAAATGTACAAAAGACAAAGAAAATGTTTCTAAACGTTCGTTTTAAAATGAAAAAAGCGTAATATAAAAAGGTTAATTAAAAAAAAAGTGGGGGGTGCTGCCAGATCTCCGGTTCTGTGACTTGTCTCGGGGCTGCCACGTTTTTCAAGGGACGGGAAACTCAAGCATCCTGGCGCTTCCTTGGAGGACCTCTGGCATGGGTCACTACAGATGGACAGATCATCTCAGATCATGTTGGTGTTAGTGAATGCTGGGCTGAGTATTTTGGGTTTTAGAGTAGACCCTCCAACAGTTAGCTTGGATGCAAGTGGTATCACATTACCTGTGCCGGACCCACCCATCAGCAAGGATCTTCCTATCCTAACGAGGTTAGGATGGCGATTTCCAAGCTGAAGTGTGGGAAAGCCACAGGCATATGTGATATCCCTGCTGAACTGCTAAAGGCTGGGGGTGAACCTATGGCATGGGGCTTGCATGCAGTCTTGAATGCCATCTAGCAGTCTGATACCATTCCCCCTGACCTGTTGAGGGGTGTGGTCATCCCTGCTCAGCATACCAGGCAAAGTTTTTGCTACATTCTTCTGAGATGGATCTGCGACCACCTACTAAGGCACCAGAGACCAGAGCAGTCTGGATTAATTTCTTCCCTGTTCATTCAGGATGAGGCAAGGCACCTGTAAGGACTGGCTAATGGGCAGAGCTACTGCCCAAAGTCAGTGGGGAGCAAGGCTTGGCAATATCAAGGTCTCAGACCTTGAATTTGCCGATGATGTTGCTATCCTATCTGAGTCCCTAGAGTCACTGGTGGCGGCTCTTGATGCATTTAGCAATGAGGTGAAGCCCTTGGGCCTAGAGGTCTCCTGGACCAAGACCAAGATTCAGGAATTTGGGGACCTGTTAGGGAAACCTGTTCAGTCAATCTATGACTGTGGCGAGGACATTGAAGTCACAGAGAGCTTTGCATACCTTGGTAGCGTAGTCCATATCTCTGGGCTGTCAGACCAAGAAGTCACTAGACGGATTTGTCTGCCAGCAGGAGCCACGAACTTGATCAACAAGAGTACTTATGCAGAAATACCAAGCTACATGTCTTTAAGGCCTTGTACTGCCTGTTTTGCTCTATGGAAGTGAACTGTATGATATCCCATTGCCTTGGAGTCTCGTCTTGATGCCTTTGTAACGTCTCTTCGCCGGATCATAAGTGCAGGACCATGTGTCCACCGATGGTGCCCATGGACGGCTTTTTGTTTCCCTGGACTCTATTGGAATCGGGGGG